>NW_005842978.1:107229-129062 GCF_000455745.1 Alligator sinensis | reverse complement strand
TAAAGCAACCAAAACGCTGGCTTGCATCCATAGATGCTTCTCAAGCAAATCCCAGGACGTCATTCTCCCCTTGTACTCGGCCTTGGTGAGGCCGCAGCTGCAGTATTGCATCCAGTTTTGGGCCCCACAATTCAAAAAGGATGTGGAGAAGCTTGAGAGAGTCCAGAGAAGAGCCACGCGCATGATCAGAGGTCAGGAAAACAGACCTTACAATGACAGGCTGAGAGCCCTGGGGCTCTTTAGCCTGGAAAAGCACAGGCTCAGGAGTGATCTGATGGCTACCTATAAGTTTATCAGGGGTGACCACCAGTATCTGGAGGAATGTTTGTTCACCAGAGCGCCCAAGGGATGACGAGATCGAACGGTTATAAATTACTGCAAGACCATTTCAGGCTGGACATAAGGAAGAATTTTTTTACTGTCTGAGCCCCCAAGGTCTGGAATAGCCTGCCATCGAAGTTGGTTCAAGCACCTACATTGAACACCTTCAAGAGAAAATTGGATCTTATCTTGCTGGGATCCTATGACCCCAGCTGACTTCCTGCCTTCGGGCAGTGGGCTGGACTCAGTGATCTTCCGAGGTCCCTTCCAGCCCTAATGTCTATGAAATCTATGAAATCAAGAGGAAGGTAAAATAATACTCAGCCTTACCCACAAAAAGTCTGTCTGCAATTCAGCCCATGCTGGAATCCCAGGCATTTTGATCTTGTGGTGGGGAATGAGGATATCCATAACACTCCCAAACTAGGTGAGATTGGTACCAATGGCATCAAGCTCCTTTGCTTAACTGTACTCCTGAAGCTGTTCACTCACTCGCTCACTCACTCCCAGTGCAAGTTGCAACAAAACTTTGATGGGTCCCTTTTGTGTTTGGAGGCAGTGACGTAGGGAGAGAGAAGTTCCTTGTTTGCTATGCCAAACTAGACTGTGCCTACTATGCCATAGGTGAACTCAAGTTGACATGGTAACTCTGACCTCTTGAGAATGATCCCTTCCCAATGCCATACAAAGATAATCTGGCTGTGCCCATAACATACCTGGAGACCCTGCCAGGAAATATATATGTACCACCTCTGATTATAGGTCTCTGAGAATGAAATTGAAGGGATCTTTTATTTCCAGAGGGAACTGTTGCACGAGCCAGCTGACTTCTACAAAACCCTCACACAAACTGACTTAAGAGGTCATTGTTCAGAAGCATAATGTCCTGTGAAAGATACCTACAATTTATACTTACAAAGAAGGAAAAAAAACAAAACACTACTGGCTGGGGGAAGTGAAAAAATACACTCATTTCCCCTCTCCTGTTCATTAGGACCTAGGTCATTACTATGATTCTTGCCAGAACACTCTCACTACTGGTCTTGAGGCAGTTTACATAAAGCAAACATCTAAAAGAAAATCCAGTACTGGTAAAAATTAGAGGGTTTTGGCCTACATTTACAAACCAAGTATACTTTCAAAACTGGTTGTTTTTAGTTATTCTTTGAAACCTTTCATACAGTTTAACAGCTGAGTTTGCTTATACTCTAGTTAGCTTTAGAAAACATCCACTTAGGTTGTCCGTAGGTAGATATAGCAGAACATTGTTTCCATATGTTCTCACCACTGCAGTTAAGAGCTTGGTTAACTAGCCACGTTTTCAAATAGGTACAGATTCCTTATGATCATAGTTTGTTGTACCAAAACCTCACTTTTAACAATCCCAACAGTAGAAATCAATTTTTCTTTATTATAATGCAGCAAGTTGACTAACCCTATTATAGTGAACATCCTCTTTTAATTAACTTTTCTCTCAGTCCCATGAGGGTTTGTTATAATGAGGTTGTACTGTACTTTAGTAAGGAGAAATAATGCTCTGTCTACTGAAATTATAGTAATTTTGTTTGCATGACAGCAGTTTAAGCACATCAAGGGCTTGCACATAAGGGGACCTAAATAGCTTAACGTTATAGGTTATGTATACACATTCAAATAATCTGGGAGAATTTTCCCAGGTTTATTCCCAGGTTTATTCTTTGGGTAGAATAACTTTAAAAAAAGCTTAAACTTAAAAGCTATATGTACAGACATTTAAATGCTAAGGCCCTGAAGAGTAGAATACAGAGCTTACTATACAGCCAGCAGGCCTCTGTGCACACGGTTTAGCATGCTCTGCAGGTTCGCTTAGTTTGCCTGGTGACAGATGGCAGCAGTGCATAGGACAGCCCTGATTGGCTAACCCAGACTGCCCATGTGTTTCCCTGTGATACAATGGGGGGACCTTACAAAAGATTCATTTTTACCCTCTCCACCCAGTTCCATCCCTAGTAACTGTAAGATTTCCTTCCAATGTTTTGAGATTACTCCGCACTCTAACACTGTATCTGGAACAGCCTTTGACACCAAAACTGTTCACTCCAAAGGCAAGTTAAAGTTGAAACCAACAGTTAAGACCATGAGTAAAAAAATCTGCAAGTTAGTGGACATAGTTTCTTAATCCAACAATGAAATTTTCCAATGTAGGCTATAACTGGGTCCTGATTTTTTACATGTTTCTTTCCTATTTAATATTCATCTCTTGTGTAATGTGGAGAAGCAATTATCAAAGATCCTAATATAAGTCTGTTTTTTTGTCTAAGACACTTTTGTAAATCAGAAATTTACACGCTTTCAAATTTCTCTTTTTATTGGAAACTTTTATTGTTTTGAAGATCAAAAGAAAGGTGAATAAGCATATTTGCTGTTTAAAAGCCTTAAAAATAATAGAAGAGTTGAAAAGTAGGGATCTTTTTAAATCCAATCATCTACTTAGGTAATATCATCCCTACCTAAACCATCCCCAGTGAAGTGTTCGTCTAACCTGCTCCAGGGATCGGAACCACCTCTCTAAGTAATCTATTCCAATTTTTCTCTATAGGAAGAAAGTTTTCCTAGTATCCAACCTACAATTCTCTTGTTGCAATTTAAGATGAGTGTTCCTTGTCCTGTCCCCTGCAGCCACAAAGAAGAGCCTATCATTACCTCTTTATCTATATTCTATTCTCTTTATAACCACCCTTTTGTATTTACAAATTAGTCTCAAATTTCTCTTCGTTCTTCTCCAGACTAAAGACTTTTTTCTCTCTTAACTAAATGGTATTTACTCAAACAAATTCACTCCTGGCACTGCCATTTCTTTTGTTCATCTTTTCCTTTAGTCCCAGGCAGACTACTTTTTTATTTTCCTTATGCAGCAGTCAATGGATAGCAAAAAGTATTCCAAATTTCTTCAGTGGCAGATTCATGCCAAATTTGATCCCTCCCATCCCCCCTTCATTTTTACTCACTCTCTCCTACAAGGCCTATGCCAAACATGCTCACCTTAAGCTTTAGTTGTGTCCACTCTTCCCTGTTCCCTGTTCATCTCTTCCTCAGGCTCCCTCTCCTCCTCCTGCCTCAAAGCAAACAACTTACCCTATAGATAGTGTTTGCCTAGAAGGGAGAAGCTGTGCATGTTGCAAGATTGGGTTTACCTAACACAAGCCTATTAATGGCCCCTGCCATTCTTGCTAAACTTTTGTAGGTATGGAAGGTATGGTATTGCTTTTACTTTTCACAATCAAATGTATTCAGTATCCTTCCACATATTTGCCCTTTAGCATTTATAGATAGTATCTAGCAATGTCCTGTTAGATCACTACTGCAGATTGATTTGTAAGCAGATACCAAAATATGTCAGCAGATTTCCAGTCACGTGTTGATGTAACAATTGTTTTGTTCACTCATGTCTGGTTTGTTCACTGGTTTTTCCCATCTTTGTGGAGGGGGGACTAGACTTTGTCACCCAAAGAGTAGAAATTGTAGGTTTGTATGAGTTTATAATAACAGATGAGCTTGTAAACAATAATAAACAATAAGTTTGCAAGTGCTGAAAGAAATGCTACTCTTTAGAACTCTTCAAAATGGATACAAAACAGATTACTTCTGAGTAGCTTAACAAGTAATGAATTGTCATAAAGTTAGCCCCAGTAGGGGTGAACACTTCTACAGTCCTATATTCATCTCCAAGGTAGTAGGAAGGAAGTACAGTTGTGACAACAATTCTTCTTTTCACAGGCCAGCAGAGCTGGCTTTCCACATAGTACATTTATTTTCCACAAGCCATTTATTTTGATAGTCTAGTGCTGGACTTCCTGAAGCAACAGGGGGAGTGCCAAAAAATTAAATATATCGGGCCATGGCTAGAAACCATCCCACTAAACAACAAAGCAGCAGGCAATAGCCTTTAGTAAATGGTTCAGGATAAATACAGATAGTAAAAATCTAAACCTATTTAACTCTCAGGGTAACTCTCCATCAGGTTGGCCAAAGTTCCCTTGGTTTACAAATTTACGTAATCTATCCCCTACTTCTTACACTGATGTAATACCAGTTGCGCTAATATAACTGTTTCATTTGCTCAAGCCATTTATTTTCATTGTCTAGTGTTGTACCCAAAGTGGAATTTTACAAAATGAAGTAGTAAAAGGTCAACTGTTACACAAGAAGAGGTCTCATTGAGGTCAGCATGGGGAGTGTATAGCATCAAACCCAGAGTTTACACACGCTGCCATGCTGTAAAGCATTCTGTGTATTTCTGTTGTCTGAAAGATGAATTGTAGCTTTCTTGCTACTCCTGTATTGTGTTTCTCAGATTGACCCTCTCACCTTCATCAAACTGTATATTGGCGGTGACATAGATCTCTCAAATTGTGGTCAATGGAGAATTTTGTGTTCTCACTGAGCTGCTTCTGCAGTAATGGCTTGGCATTTACTGCCTTTCAGGTTAGGGGCATTTAGGGTCTCCACAGTATTTCTTTGACCAAGTAAATCAGAAAGTAGAATTAAGTCCAATCAATTCTTCATCCTTCCCAACCCCCACCAACAAAATCAAACTCCTTTCTTCAATTGTGGGGCCACTTTAGGACATTTGGTGTTGGGTGTTTCTTTACTGACCATTAGAGGACAACAAGCATAGAAAACACAACCAAATTGCATTGTCCTTTACAGGACAATAGAATAGTGGGTCTGCAGGCAACAAAAGTAATATAGCATTACTTAGTGTAAAGCCCAACTGAAGTTCAGTGGAGAAACAAAATGGGAATGAGGGAAAAAAACAAATCATATGTGCTCACTGTACTAAAGTAAGCTTATTTTCATGTGGTCTCTTTACTAGTGTCCTTAGATTGCTCTTGTATTGTAATCAAGCACCGTAGTTACTCTCGGGATGGTGTAGGATACGGACAGGGAGGCTGGAAGTGATTTTTGTTCTTGCGAGATTCTCTCACCAAGGGATCAGAAGTATGAAGAGGCCTGAAAAGTGCTGATATACATGAGATGCTGAGCACATGTATTTATAAGAAAACATCTCTAAATGTCAGTATACTGCAAATATTTAATTGCATAAAAGAGCCTACTCAAGCAAAATAAAAAAGTTTAAAAATCTCCTTATTTAGGGACTCTGCAGCACTGAATCTCTAGTTCAGAAAAGTCACATTATAAATTTTACTTTCTGTACTCTGTTTGCTTTGCCGCTCTTGCCAGACTTAGGCAATTTCTACCTAACCAGTTTTCAGAATCTACTTAGTGGTAATTTAGAGGAACTGATATATGTACTTTGATTAGCCAAGGTTTAAACTTGGAAAATAATATTGGAATAATAAAAAACAAGCAAGAACTGTATATGAGAAATACATAATGATTTCCTTGCTTTTACAAATAATACAGAAATGTATTTAGCATTTGATCATTCAGATCTAGTTTGTTCACTGGGTTTTTCTGTCTCCACTGAGGGAAAACAAATAAAGTCACCTGAAGTGGGGAAACTGTATTCCATTAAAAATGTACTAAACAGGAGGAAAGTCTCAGATAATTTAAAAATAAAATTATGGCATGTCCATTACATGGTAAGGAAAACTTAACAAGAGCTTGACAATTAAAGTTGTTCCTCCTTACTTCCAAACCCCATCTGTATGAATTAGCTGCTTTGACCCTACAACTTCCCAAAACTTTATATCTGAAACCTGTCCTTTTCTGTCTTCCCTTTTCTCCTTTTCTTTTGTCTGCGCTATTTATCCGTCCATCGGCTGACAGTGTCTTTACATCCAAAATGCAAAGCAGACAGATGGGCGCCTCAGGAAAGAACATGACTAAGAGCACCAGCATCGGCGGGGACATGTACACACTAGAGAAGAATGATGGCAGCCAGTCTGACACAGCAGTGGGCACTGTGGGTACTGGTGGCAAAAAAAGACGCTCCAGCATTGGTGCAAAGATGGTAGCAATTGTGGGTCTGTCACGAAAAAGCCGCAGTACTTCCCAACTCAGCCAAACTGGTAGGAACCAGATTTGTTTTTTCTTCAATACTTTGCCATTAAAAATGTAGAATATATATATATATTATAATGTAGTCATATGAGTAAAGTGTTGAAGTTGCTTAGTTAACAATCCTAGGAGAAAAGAGTAGATTGGTATTATCTGTCTGAACTTTTATTAAACATTTTCTTCTTTTAGCAATCATCTTTCTTCAGATTGGACTGAAGCTTCTATTTTTATGCTTATTAGAGCACACCTAATACAATAATTCCATTCCTTCTCAGGAACCAATGTGAGCTGCTGTGTTTATGTTTTGGTGTGTTTTACTAATGTTTTGTGAAGGATCATTGAAATGCAGGTGCAGAATTTCTTCTCTTTCGTGGTGAACTTTCTTTTTATATTTCAATCCTCTTTTTTCTCATGTTTAAACATGCTAAATATATTTTGATGCAGAAGGTTTGATACAAAAATTTTCATGACCAAGGTGTGGTATCTTCTGTTTATTGTATTAGTACAACACTTTGACTACTCATTCCTTCCCTTGTTTTCAGTCTACAAGTATATTTACCAACAGTTAAAAAAAATTTTCATTGCTTTTTACAGTTCCCAGTTAAAATTTGTTACCTAAAAGTTCCACAGAAACAGAGATGAAGGTATTTATTGCTTTAACACTTTGAACATCCCAAGTCACATATTATCCTTTATATTTATTTTTCATATCTCATCTGGAAAAAAAACCAATCCATATAATGCACTCTGAAAAGCTACCATTAGTAATTACAGTGGGTAAAACTGGTGTCATTGCAAAGGAAAATGGCTATTTGTATTTAAACAATGCATCTATGTGAGTTTTAAGTGTATATTCAGGATACTGTGTACTTAGGATACTCATTAATATCTGTGCTAAAGCTTGTATGCAATTTTTACCATTTTTTTAAGTGTGCCCATTTCTGTTCATATGTATATGGAGACATTATTTATTTGTGTTTATGGCAATGCCTGAAATAAGATCCTCATTGTGTTTAACAATGGCCAACAAGTCAATAGCCTGTAAACACACACAACTTTTCCCTTGAAAGAATGCCTTTTGTGCCAGGATCCTACAGATGGTCTGCTTCAAGTAGAGCAGAACAAGGAACAATGGTCTCAAGTTGCAGCAGCGGAAGTTTAGGTTAGATATTCTAAAGAATTTTCTTACCAGCAGGGCATGTCTGCATGTGTGCATATACTGTGTAGTAGGGGTGTACAAAGTGGGCAATATTCAATTCAGATTCGGCTTGATTCGGGAGATAGTGATTCGATTCACTGATTTGGATTGCTGTCCCAATTTGATTCGGCCAAATCTGAAGATTCAATTCTGATTCAGAGAATCAGCGATTCGGCCATGGACACAGCTTTATATGTGTGTCCAAAGTGTTACACTAACACTTTGCAGGTTAGTGTAACCTGCCTAGACTGAATCAGTTTGTAACTGCACAGAATCCCTTCTGGTCTGAGAAAATGCAAGCACATGCCTGCAATGGCTCAGGTTAGAAGCCAGGGGGTGCTAGAGCAGCCCTGCCTTTCCCTCCTCAGTGCTGAGCTGAGCGGTGGTAGGAGGGGGGGCAATGGCCAGATCAGCAAGAGGCTCTGATTAGGGAGGGGTTCCCCTACCTTGCTCATCAGTGAGGGAGCCAGCAGGGGTTTTACACAGCATTTATCACCACATTACCAAAACAAAAGGATCTCTCATTAGTTCAAGCTCTTCTTAAACAACTTGTTCCAAGGAAGGAGGGACAGTACCAACTACCAGATGATTAGCTCTAAAGAGCCTTAAGCCTGTCCTGTCTCCCTTTGTCCTGTCTCCCACAGCATGGATCTAGCCAGCATGTGCTTTGCTAGCTAATGCTGAGCGGTATCTGTGTAAGGCAGAGGGGATGGGGGATCCCTGCTTAGCAGGGAGTGGTGGGGTGCGGGGAGCAGGGGGAAGCCAGGCAGATGCCTGCAGTCTCTGCCAGAGCTCCAGCCATGGAGCAGAGGAGAAGGGCCAGCTCTGCTGTAGAGCAGAGAGCCCTGCCCAGCCCAGACAGCATGCTGGGATGCTAGGGGGACTCTGATTTAATTTTTCAACCTGGAGGGATGTGGGCAGTGGGGTCCCCCAGGGCTCGGTCCTTGGGCCCACACTGTTCAACATCTTCATCAACAACTTGGATGAGGGGGTGAAAAGCACCTTGGTTCAAAGTCGTGGATGACACTAAGATGTGGGGACAAGTGGGCATACTGGAGGAGAGGGACAAGCTGCAACTAGATCTAGACAGGTTACAGGGGTGGGCGGATGAGAACAGGATGGGATTCAATACTGACAAGTGCAGGGTACTGCACCTGGGGAGGATGAACCAGCAGCATGCCTACAGGCTGGGGAACTCCCTTCTTATCAGCACAGAGGTAGAAAAAGATCTTGCAGTCATTATTGATGCCAAAACATCAATTGGCCGCCAATGTGGGGACACAGTCAGGAAGGCTAACCGCACCTTGTCATGCATCCACAGATGCATCATGAGCAGGTCCAAGGAGGTGATCCTCTCCCTCTATGCGACACTAGTCAGGCTGCAGTTGGACTACTGTGTCCAGTTCTGGGAACCACACTTCAGGAAGGATATGAACAGCATTGAGAGGGTCCAGAGGAGCGCCACCCGCATGATCTGGGGCAGCAAGGCAGGCCCTACGAGCGGAGGCTACAGGACCTGAACCTGTTCAGCCTCCACAAGAGAAGGTTGAGAGGGGATCTGGTGACCGTCTACAAACTGGCCAAGGGGGACCAGCAGGCTATGGGAGAGTCCCTGTTCCCCCAAGCAGTACCAGGAGTAATGAGGAATAATGGCCATAAGTTGACCAAGAGTAGATTCAGGCTAGATATCAGGCAGCACTACTTCACAGTCAGGGTGGCTAAGAGCTGGAACCAACTTCCAAGGAAGTGGTGCTCACTCCTACCCTGAGGGTCTTCAAAAGGAGGCTAGATAATCACCTAGCCAGGGTCATTTGACCCCAACATTCTTCCTGCCCATGGCAGGGGGTCGGACTTGATGATCTGCTCAGGTCCCTTCTGACCCTACCAACTATGAAACTATGCTGGAGGTTAGGACTAGAATTCAGAGTGACTTAGACAAATTGGAGGATTGAACCAAAAGGAACCTCATGAGGTTCAACAAAGACAAGTACAAAATCCTGCACATAGGACGGAACAATCCCATGCACCAGTACAGGCTGGGGGCTGACTGGCTGGGCAGCAGCTCTGCAGAAAAGGACCTAGGGGTTACAGTGGATAATAAGCTGAATATAAGCCAGCAGTGTACCCTTGTTGCCAAGAAGGCTAACAGCATACTGGACTGCACTGGTCGGTGTCTCACTAGTCAGTCAAGGGACGTGATCATTCCCTTCTTCAGCATTAGTGAGGCTACTGTGCATCTGGAGTACTGTGTTCAGTTTTGGGCCTCTCCATTACAGAAAGGATGTAGGCAATTTGGAGAGTCCAGCAGAGGGCAACAAAAATGATGAGGGGGCTGGGGAACATAACTTATGAGGAAAGACTGAGGGAATTGGGCTTATTTAGTCTAGAGAAGAGAAGACCAAGGTGGGATTTAATAGCAGCCTTCAGCTACCTGAAGGGGTTCAAAAGAGGATAGAGTTAGACTATTCTCAGTGCTGGCAGATAACAAAACAGGGAGCAATGGTCTCAAGTTGCAGCAAGGGAAATTTAGGTTAGATATTAAGAAGCATTTTCTCACTGGGAGCGTAGTAAACCACTGGAACAGGTTACCCAGAGAGGTTGTGAAAGCTCCATCCTTGGAGGTTTTCAAAACCCGGCTAGACAAAACTTTGACTGGGATTATGTAGTTGAGGATGGACCTGCTTTGAGCAGGGGATTGGACCAGATTACCTCCTGAGGTCCCTTCCAACCCTAACTTTCTATGATTCTGTGATTCTGTGTGAAACGTTTGAGTGTTTAGGCAACATCTGAGCTCCATTCTCTGCCTCCACTTCCGTCTGCAGGCCTCGTGGCATTTTTAGGTGGGAAAAGTTTATAGTAAATCTAAATCTTCTGTATAGTGAAAGGCCTAAGGTCTTGCACTATTTTTCAGGTCCTTTTACTCAACAAGAGGTCACTCCTGACTATGAAAAATGTTATCCTGGGATGATAATGCTAATAGATAGGGTTTGGGTTTAAAATGATTCCCGTTGCCTGTTCCCTTCCCATACTGATCCTCCAGTTGAAGGCAGAGCAAGAAATAATACTTACCTGACAAGGTAAGTTTTCCTGGTAGGTCATATGAAACCATATTGGATCTAATCAATTCCAGTTCTCACTTGTAATTTATAGCCTTCAAATACTTGTAGTCATCACGTAAGTCAATACCTGCCTATTTCCCTAATAATATTTTTGGTTTTTGTTCACTCTTTCTGATGTTGAACTGATCCAGAACTGCACATAGTATTCTAGTTATCACTAGTGCTGTAAACAAGAACTATTGCAAACTGGTCCTTCACATGATATATATATGCATGTGCAAGCCAAACTCAAATGAAGGCTTTTTTTCATGCATATCACATTTGTATAGGCAATTCACTGTCTAATATCTTCAGCTTTTCTAGTGTCAAATCTGCAATGAATTTGTTTGATCACTTTATCCATGGTGCATTACTTTGCATATTCTATTTATTTATTTATATCCTACCCTACCCCAATATTACAAATATGGATTTCATATTTTTGCTTTTTCTAACTCCTACAGGTGCCTTGTTTTTATGTCTGTAACATCTCTCAAGCTAGTATGATCTGAGTAATCAATGAGATTTTTGCCTCTTTTGTGAGATCATTAGTAATTATTTTAAATAAAACCATGGCAAACATTCATCCCAAGGGAAAGCTCTTCTCTTACCACCTCAATACGCTACTGCTTATTTTTCATGGTCTCATTCAGTATGCTAATGTTCTTTATGTACAGCTCATCTATTCTCTAGGTTCTTGCTTTACAAGAAACTGAGTACCTTTAGCTACAAGTTGTGAGCACTCAGCTGTCTTAAGGACTTTAAACACTGATCTTCTAATTGCCTTCATCAGCACAAACCACAAGGTACTGCTGATATCTGTAAGAATTGTCATGTCTGGGTTACCATGCAGTCCTTCTAATTTCTTTCTCACTGTTCATGATGGATAGCTGCTGCTTCCTCCACATAGAGGTTTTTTATCTGTGTGGTCCTGCAGGACTCAGTCCTATCACCTCAACATCTATGTAGTGCAGTGATGCTCAACCTTTTTAGACTCAAGTCATCCCTCTGGAAATGACAGCTTTTAGTTTTCCCTCAGTTTTTGACTACCGAAATATAAAAGAGCAATTCTTCTGTTGCAAAGAACTCAGAAAGACCAAAACAGAATAGAAAGTTTTTAACACTATGGATTCCTATTTGAAGTCTCTGAGGGCATCCAGATGAGCATACATGTGCAGGAGCATGTTTCCCACGGGACAATGTGTTGCTGGTTTTTGTCCCAGGACATGCCCCCGTACATGCGCTCCAGCATATGACAAGGGGGGTTAGGGAGAGGGTTGAGTCATGAGGGGTTGGCAGTGAACTCCAAGCCAACATCCCCTCCCAAATCATCACGCTTGTTAGAAGTGGATGGTAGAACATCAGAGGAGAAAATATGTAGGAAAGGAGAAAATCACTTCCTCTTTTGGCTAATGCTGTCTACTCCTATTACTTCACTCTCCTCCCGAGCTTGAAGCCTCCCAAAGCAGCTGTATAGATCCCAGGGTCCACACTGCTCTGAAACACTCATCCCCAGTGTTCAGTCATCATCCTTTAATAGCATCTTCCACTATAGTGGAATAATTTTCAGTTTCATAGTTTTTCATCTCAAACACAGTAATTTGGGATGCTGGGTATGAGAAAGAAAGGGATTAGGCTAGTAGTCTATAACCTGCTCTAAACAAACATCTTTGCAACACTGTGCACATCTACATGTACATTAATGTGCTATAGTTATGGTGTATTAAGTTTACCCAATGCGCAGTAACCAACGATATTGTACAGTAGCGCTGGCACACACCTTTTTAGTGACGCTAATGTGCAGTAGACATATTCTACTGTGCATTACCACGGCTTTTGCCATGGCACACTAAGGTGCAGTAGAACGAGTCTGCTGTGCATTTAGCATCTCATGTCAATGTGGCTTCAGAAAGGTACCATTGAGAGGTACAATGGACATGATTTTTTGTGGTCCGGTAGATCCAGGAAAAATGCCAAGAACAACACCAGAAAAATGTATATGGCCTTTATTGATTTGACCAAAGCCTTCAACTCTGTTAACTGTGAGGCTTTATGGAAGATCTTATTGAAGTTTGGCTGTCCAGGGAAATTTATCACCATCCTAAGACTTCTTCATGGCCAACTCAGCTAAGGACAAAGGACACAGATCATATACAGTCATGATGAACTCTTAAATAGATAAAACAGGATACAGGATAGGAAGGAAAATATGGTAAATCTTTAAAACAGGATGTATTAATTGAATAAGTGCCTTTAAATATAACTTTACATTTAAAATGATTTAACAAGAAGTTAGTACATCTTATCAGTACAAGTAAAATGTGGAAAGATATTTAGTCAGTTAATGTTCAATCTTGACAAAAATGTTTTGAATCTATTCAGTTATAGTCAGCGTATGTCTGTGTTGGAAGTCCTCCAAAGAGAGACTTGCAATAATCCATCTGAAATATAACAAAGGCTTGGGTAAGAAATACTGCATTCTCTTTAGAGTGATAATAACACAACATTGCAATGCTTCGAAGATGATAAATCGCTAGCCTAGTAACCCTGCTGACCAAGCCCATCAAGAATAACTTACTAGGGCATCATTATGATTCAGTCAGTTCTCAGAATCTAACCTCATTAAAATAGTTACTAAGCACTGGCCTTATTTTCAGTTGATCTTAAAAGGGACTGTACATACAGTGAATCTGAGTGACATTTGAACGCATATGTATTTCAGGTCTTATTTTGTTCTATGGAGTACCATATGTCTTGTATGTGAAAACAAAGAATAATTAATGCTAAAGTTAAGCTGAGGAAAATACAAAAATTTGAAGAACGCCCTCTCCCCCCCCCCCCAGACCGACTTCTGCCCACACCTCCTGCTATCCATTTGTGCTTAAAGAGAGGCTGCAAAATATACCCCTCCCAACTGTACAGCTGGTCTAATAAAAGAAATCATATGCAATCTTTGCCTCTTATATAAAGTATTTATAAAAATGTATATTACCACACCTACTTGTAAAAAAAAGAAAAATGTGCAAATGGCCACTTGGTATTTCATCCTTGTTTATAACATTAAATGAACATTTTAAATGCCAAAAGATATAGGAAGCAGCATTTTGTTATTAGAAAGGATCAAGTCTAGTGATATCAGTCTTGCCAATTTCTCTCCAGCTATTTATGCAGTGTGAGGAAATCATTCCCTTGTTTCAATATCTATCCTGTACATCCATGAGCTGTTAGAGTGTAATTACTACAGCTCATGCTTGTTCTAGTTTCTGGAATTGTATTATTACATCAAAATCTCTGTCATAGCTCTGAAGAAAAGCTTGAAATCCTGATCTAAGATGGTCACTGCACTAGTGTCTGACTTTTCAGCCAACTGAAAGAGTAGTTTCAAGTAAAGTGAATTGGCTCTGAGTGGGCTGTTAATTCCAAGGTCCCGTATTCTGGAGCGCCCTGTGTGTACCACCCTGTGGACTCTGTCAGTGTGGACAGATCCAATGCTTAGAGCATTCTAAATGCACTTTAAAGCCCAAGTGTCTAGGCATGCATGCCACTTAAGATCCATTTAAACTTGCAGGCACTTTTCAAAAGCACTCTGGGAAAATCAAGCACTAAATTTGAGCTGGTTTTCCATGAGCAAGTTCAATATTGTGTGTGGGCACAGAACATTCTGTGCCTAGTGTCTGGTTAGTCCTCTAATGCATCCCAAATTGCAGAGCTCCTCACCACCCACATCTGAAACACATGCAGGGCAAAGGGCTGCTCTGGAATACAGTTGTGACACTACTGTCCAAACATGTACTGCATACAAAGGCCACAGGAGTGAGGAAGCAGAAAGTTTCTATGTCAGTTTTGCTTCTCTGCTCATATGAGGTGGGGTGTGGGAGTGAAGGGGTTGCCAGGTGCTGATGGGGACTGTGTGGTCCTCTGCTTGTGCTTTCTTGGGTGTGTTCCATGAGAGTGTGCTTCAGGTTCCTAGGCTTATTTGGGGTAGTGGTGGAAGGCTTTCCTGATGCATGGCACTGTGTGACCCTTGCTTGTGGTTCCCATGGGGGCTGCATGAGGGCTTCCCATGGGGGCTTTTGAACCCCTGCCCTGAAAGCTGAATTGTCGATTTTAGTTCTGGATTAAAAACCCTGTATACAGTGGCCTTTGATTCGTTTGGGGCGATCCAAATGTTTAGATCCAAAGTCTGTTGAATTCAATGGAACCATTTCCATTGACCTAAGCCAATCAAGCTCTTTTAATCATGGCTTCATTCATTAACATGTGTCCTGTAATATTTCGGCCTCAGTCTATGTAAGTACTTGGTTCACTTATACATATAAATATTCCCATTGATTTTGATGGTCCAAATTGAAACCCTGATTTGGTCAGCAGTTTAGTATTTTATGGACTGATAAACCTATGTGATATTTCTGTGAATGTCTTTCAGTATTGTCAACTTCTTCCTTAAAAAAACAAATGATCTGTGTTTTTATTGTTTTATTTCAAACAAAATATGGAATGAACAACAAAAACTGGAAAAGAAGCATGAATGAAAAGATGAGTCTTAGCTTGGCCTTCTAGCAGATTTTTGCTTTTGTAAATAGCAGTCTGACTAAAAGTACTCTAAGTAGAGAGAAGCAGTTAATCTGAAGTTATGCAGAAGGCAAGCCTGAGTGGCACCTTACGACTATCATTCACAGAGGCCTGAGTTTTCAGAGGTTGAAGTGCTCTGCCACAGGTCACAGGCAAAACACTTAAACCTCCCTGGACATTCCATCACTGACCTCATAGCAGCTGTTCTGAAACAAGAAAACTTTAAAACCCAGCTTGAATGGTAGAACAAGAAATTATGCACAGGCTGGGTTGTGTTAATTAGGGTCTCAACAGAGACTATAGATTCTTATCTCATTACCTGAACTAGCTTTTATAACTCCTGTGTCCCTCAATGAGGTAACTACTTTGTTTATCCCCTTTGATCTCTTCAACTCACCTTCAGCTATCTCAGCAGTACCCCTTTCTTCCCACTCCCTTCTCTTATCCTTTGTACTTAAATGACTTTACTCCTTTCTTTTTAGTACCCCTGCTCTCTCCAAGTTCATTCGTAGCATCTGACAAAGCCTGTTGTAGCCTACAGAAGCTCATGCCACTCTGAACAAGTTACCTTGTAAGGTGCCACTCTACCCTCCCTTCTGCCTCAATGTACTATAATATTGTTGGTAAGATATGGCAAAATATATTTCAGTCCACAGATTACCCAGAAGCTCTACTTAAAAATACACACCTCATCAAATAAAGTTTAGAGCTTTTTAATATTTATTTTTACAATAGAACAGGTTTGCTTAAAATGGTGTTACATAAGAAAAGCCAATGACAATTCCGTATAATCAAATTCAGCCAGAGCTGTGGGTTTTTTGTTTGTTAAGCAAACTAATTTGGACTTTTCATACAGAAGCTGTAATTGGAGGTGAAAGAAGAAGCCTGTGCCAATTCTTCTGCAAGTGCGTGATATATTACAGCTACATTTCTGGATAGATATTCTGCAGAAAGGAACTTTGGCTTCCTTCTGATAAAACTTAGGGGCAAAATGAATAGCTTTATAAGTAACTTTCATGCTTTTGTTCTAGTTTTTATTCACTTTTTCTGTTGACCTAAAATTCCCAAAAGACCTATCTATATTTGAGATGACTATGCAGTGTATTTATTCAGTACACAGTTATACTTTGGGGAATAGGCTTGGTTTTCCTTGTTTCCTGGTAGAGTAATATTTCCAGTATTTCCATCATTTTTCATAGCCATTCTAAAAAGTAAAAAATTACCTGCTGGTATAAAATGACCTGAGTTTTCAAGAAGAATGAAATTCAATCACTCACATTTTGTTTGTAGGAAGCATTCTTACAGAGTACTTTCAGTGAATCACTGTGGAGGAATAGTGGCTAGGGACATAAGTTACACATAAACCAGTTTGATCAGAAACAGGTTTAAACCTGTAACAGAACAGAAGTTCAGTGCACATAAAGGCTAAGTACAGACAGTCAAAAATCCCAAGGCTGAATTGATTCAGTCATTCCAGGTTAGTCTAAGCTGCAGAGATTAAACTGAGAAACAACTGGACAGACATTCACTTTGATTCAGGAAATGCAGCCACATCATGCAGAAATCTGTGCGGGCCAGAAATTTGGGGATGCTAGAGCATGGCTCTATGGCACATAGCGAGCATGGACTGTGTGTTTGCTTCCTCTCTTCCTGCTGCCTGCAAGGTCTCTGGAGTTTTCAGTCCAGAATGATAGCAGCAGGACTCTCCAGGGTTGCTCATCACTTCCTCTTCCTGCTTCCAGGTGCCTCTGGGATCTGTAGTCCACAGTCGCAGCCACTAGTAAGTTTTTAGCAGGGCAGAGCAGGGCAGCGCAGGGCAGGCCAGCTCTGTTCTTGGGTAAGGGAAGTTTAACCCCCCTCTCTGGCCCAGGGTTTGCCTGTTGTGGGGGGAGGGGGGCAGTCCATGCCTTCCCCCCAACCCTTCTGTACTGGAGCAAACAGCATAGCATAGCCCAGGGATGGAAAGCATGCTGGGGGACTGAGTTAACGTGAACCAAGAAGGGGTCTGGGACAGAAGTTTCATAACTGGTTAGCCAGGGGTGGGCAAAATGTGGCTCACGGGCCTGATGCAGCCTGCCAGGCTATTCTATCTGGCTTGCGGGGCCCCTAAAAATTTAGAAAATTAATATTTATCTGCCCCTGGCTGCCTGTCATGCGGCCCTCGATGGCTTGCCAAAACTCAGGAAGCGGCCCTCCACCCCTGGGCTAGACATAAATTAGTTAAGTCTGATACTACATACAACCAGGTTTATCTCAAATGAGGTTCAGACACTTTGAAACGGGTTTATGTGCACTTCTATTTTGCAACAGGTTTAAGCCAGTTTCAGATTACTTAGACTGTGTAACGTCTGTCCTTAGCCAAACTGATTTCAAAATGGCTGAAACTGGTTTAAGATAAACCTGGTTGGATGTAGTATCAGACTTAACTCACTTAGGTCCAACTGGTTTATGGAACTTCTGTCCCAGGCCCCTTCCTAATTCAAGTTAACTCACGGTCCCCCAAAATCCTACAATGCTTTGCAACCTGGGCCAGGCTGGGCTGTCTGCTCCAGCAGAGCATGGTTTGCCATGCCCCCCTGCTCTCTAGCAGGAGCACTATTAATGCTCTGGCTGCTGAGAAGGGGGTGGGGGTAGAGACGGGGGTGGAAAACCCAGCTCCAGACCCCAACCAAGGTCTGCCTGGCAGGGGCAGAGCAACCCCCCAAAGGCTTTTCTCCCACTTGTTGCTGGAGCAGATCTGGCGGTTGACCAGACCACAGGCCAGGTTGGCAGAATGAGGCAGAGGGTGGGAGGGGACATTAAACCCCTTCCCCTTCCTGCACGGGACTTCAGTTGGGTTCTGCCTGGCAAGCTTTTCCCTGCTTGCCACTTGGGTGGAGGGGAGCAGGGCCAGATGCCAGCAAGGGCCAGCACACTGAGGCAGAGGGGACAGAGGCAGAGTTTAAGTGCCTCCCTTCCCTGTCCACACAGGTCCCCAGCCAGGGTCTGCCTGGCAGGGACACAGCAGCCCCTGCCTGGCTTTTCCCCACTTGCCACTCCAGCGGGTGGAGGGGGGCATGGCCAGATGCTGGAGTAGCAAGTGGAGAAAAGCCAGACAGGGGCTGCTATGCCTCTACCAAGCAGACCCCAGCTGGTGTCCTGTGCAGGTAGGGGAGGGGGCTTAGACACCCCTCCCCTTTCTGTCAGCATGCCAGCCCTACCTGGGGTCTGGCCATGGCTTCCCTCCCCCAGGCCCCACTCCACTTGGGAGCATAGGAGAAGCCTGGCATAGGCTGCTTCTCCCTTCCCCTTCTAAGCACACCCTGGCTAGGGTCTGTGCAGGGCCAGGTTGGGGTTTAAGCCTCCCCCCAGTCATACTCAGTGGGACTGCTGGGGCCCAGCCGTGCTTGAGCAGGGACAAGCCTGGAGGTCTTCTCTCCCAACTTCCCTCCAGCCCTTCCGGCTGCTGCCAAAGGGGAGGGAAAACTTGCTCTAGTGCCCCCCAGCTTCTAGCCTGAGCCACCGCAGGCATGTGGCTACATTTCCAGAATTAAAAGTGAATGTCTGTTTACTTGCTTCTCAGTTCAATCTACGCAGTTTAGACTAACCTGCAAAGATTGAATCATTTCAGCCTCAAGCTTTTTGACTGTCTGTATTTAGCCAGCGTGCTTCAGTTCCAAGTTGGCAAATGTAGAGAGGGCTGCTGAGTTTCTATTAGGAGCGGCTCCAGGCTCTGGTTCTATGCGAGCATAATCATAAACTCGTTCTTACAACTAGAACAAGTTTCAACATTTGAATTTTCATTTCATTTATATTTTAAGCAATGTTCAAAATTTGAGTTATTTTCTGCATATTTTGTAGCATTCTTTTGATAATTTAAAGCATATATATTGGGTGGCATATTTAACTTAACCTTTTATGTTGCCAAGGAATTCATTGTACTTACAAAGAATGAAATGTGCAATATTATTTAAGCAAATTGAATTTTAAGAATGAAATTATATTAATCACAGAGGCGCTGTTAGAGATACCATAGTTGTGTTATGGTAAACGGATTTGTTTCTAAGAAGAAAAAGTAATCTGGAAGATAATTGAACTCAATCGAAAATTGTAAGGACAGTCCTAAGAAATACAACTTTGCAAAACATTTCCAGACAATTCTGTTGGTCTCTGCCTACATACATGGTACTTTGGTTGCAGTATAAAAACTTCGTTGTTCCCTTTTTACTAACAAGGAAAATATTTCAGGTTTAAGTAGTCCCCTCCCTTTTCTTATAGTGGCCTAATACAGGAGAGGAGATGCAGAGACCTTCTCTAGGGTGATATTGATGGAGTGGGGGAGGTTGTAGCACTCATTCAAGTTGATATTCAAGTTGCTGCAAGTTGCTATTCACTGTAGGCCATGCAGATACACAGAATGTGATTGTATATGTTGCTGGTCTTTCCTGGACTTCATGGGCACATCCAGATGTGTGTGGATGTTTGGTTCCCTGGGGACAAGTAGCAGCAGGGTGGGGTAGGGACAGCTGGAGTCAGCACTGGGCCAGCCCCAGCAGCCTTACCTGAGGCCCAGAGCCTGGCTGGGATTGGAGCGCAGCTCCAGGAGGCCTGGCTCCACTTTTCAGCAGCACATGCTGGCCAAGCATGTGTTGCTCTGGTTTTTTTCCCGCAGTTATTTTTGACCCCTGGATATCCAGGGGTCAAAAAAACCCATGGAAACATGCAGCATGCCCTTGCAGCTTGGAGAACACTGGATTGTGCGGGTATGTGGCACTCCAAACATGTTTGCAGTGCCACGTACCACATGGCCATGCTTGTCTGGATGCACCCCATGAGCTTAATTTTCCCTCATTAAGGCTTAAGTGTTCGCAGGGACTCTGCTAGGCTCCATGCGCTGTTGTTGTTTTCTTGACAGGAGGAAGGATCATGGTGGTCTTCGCCAAATGCCACCTGTCACAGTAAAATGCACAAAACTGTGACCATCCCTTTCTTTCTCAGAAGGGGAATGAAATTAACAACAGTGTTGACATTTAGATTCCCATTACCTGCAATGACTGCTTCATATAAAATGTGAAAATATTCCTTACAGAAGGTACTACAACCCGGCCTTGTCCTGTCCAGGTGAGTGCCCTAACCACTAGACTAGAGACTCAAGCTCCCTCTCTTTCATTCAGTGACTTAATGGCACAGTTTCACCTGGAGATTCTCCCCTACAGAGAGAGAGAATGTTTTAGGATCAGGACACATTCCAGGAAAATGAGATGTAGGCTTGACTTCCCCTCAGGCAGTGGTGGCAGACAAACCCAGCTATCCTGCATCCCTCTGGCTGTGTTATAAAAGAAGGTGGCTGCCAGCTGTGTTTTCATTGCTGAAACTAACCTTCTAGGAGTATATTAGATGTTCCCAAAGCACATCTCCAGGGCTTAGCCCTGCAGGGGAGGCTGGCAAAGGAATGTCTGAGGAAGTTTAGGCATGAGATAAGTCCCAAGCTATTCAGTTGTCTCAATAGTCAGGAAGTCCCTGGCATGCAAAAAAGTAGAACTGTAGGCATCAAGGAAACTGAGGCACACCGTGAATTGTGTGCTTCCTGTATTAGGCAGAAGCCGGTACATATGGAATAATACTCAGTAAGTAATGCATTTTTGGCAACATCATACTTTCCTCTTGCTGTCAACTTGAAGAAATATATATCTGTGAAAAACAGAACTGACTGTGGCTGTGAGCATTCCAAGAAGGAATACTGCCCACAAGCCGTGGTTTGGGGATTACTGGTTTAGGCAATGACAATGACTAAGTAATATATTGCATACATCAAATAACATGGTAACAATATTTTTAAAAAGTGTTGTTTTCAGATATTCTTTATTATATAGATTTTAAATAGAGTCTAATGTTCATTTTTATGTTAACAAGTCTAGTTATGTTATTATATAGCACCAAGTTGTGCTAGTGTGTAAGAAAATTATAGGTCTGTTGTATATTATATGCATTCACCTACTGATGGATTAAGTGTATCAGTCACGAATACAAGTTCTCCTATAATAGACATCTGTGCAATATGGTACCCACTTGATTTAAATGTCAGTGTTTTATAATTTGACATTTGACATGAGTTAATCGTCTTTTAATTTTTTCAGTAATGTCAAGAGTGAGCAAGGTTGGTTAGTGTTGAGCAAGCTTCATATCCAGTAATTGGAATAATTTATCTCGTTAAAATTCACACAGACTGAGAAGGTCTTTAAAGTATAATCACCATTGAACTTGAAGTTCTAATTAAAAGCATTACCTTTTAATCAAACAAAAGTTTGCCTAGCTTCTGCACTGGGACAGGGGAACTGACTTTGTAGAGACTTTGCTTGTGGCATCACATTCCTCCAGGCTGTATTCTCTCAGCAAAGACATAATTAGCCATGTTAGTCTTGTCTCAGACGGCCAGAGCCGACTCGAGTTGCGTTCGAAATTGGTCGTACGTTAGGGCGGGCTGGTGAATGGAGAGGCAGACACAACTTATTGGTTGCAAAAAACTTTACTCACGCCGCTTGCAATCACGACGCAGGTGGTCCGGTCGTCTGAACAACCACGCGAGTTGTTCCAGCTGGCGGGGCCCAAGCCAGTTAATCCGTCCGCAATTCGAAGCCGGCGGGGAAAGGGGTACGTCTGGG
>NW_005842978.1:80693-104153 GCF_000455745.1 Alligator sinensis | reverse complement strand
GACGGGAAGAAAGATCGATAGGTGATCAGTCTATCGATCGGCAGCCGCAAGTCAGATAACTTCAGAGGCACTCTGCAGCGTGCTCAAAGCTCTTCGACTTGGGCGGAAGTTGCACGGAATTTTAAACGGCCAGCGAGCCAATTACTAGCTGCCACGTATGAATAATTTAGCACTGGCCAATAGCGGGGCACAAATTTACATTCGAATAGTGGGAACTCTTTGCACCGTGCATTTCTGTGCTGCAGAGAAGAAATGCATCCTGGAAAGGAAACTGCAAATTGGCGGGAACTCTCTCCTGCACGCGGGTTCTCAATTGCAGCAGAACACTCTGCCGTGCAAAGGAGCTCTCATGTGGCCAGGAAATTCCATAGTGCCGAGGCACAAAAATCACTGGGTCATGACAAGTCTGAATTCAAGTAGAAGGCAGGGTAGATTTACACCTGATAAAATAACGAATGCGCGCATGTGGGTGTGTGTGTGGGTGTGTACTCCAACACCCACACCAGGTAAGAATAGGAATCCATGGCCCCTGTTTAAGTCCTGCTTAACGCAATTCAATCTGTGGATGAGTTCTTGCTCTGCAATTTCCCATTCAAATCAGTTTCTAAAGTTTGCCGTCTGAAAACAGCCACCCTCAGGTCAGTGACAGTGTGTCCAGGGAGGTTAAAGTGTTCTAACGGACACTTGCATGTCTTTCTGCAGCTGATGTCAAAGCTGTGTGCATTCATTCTGTCACATAGGGATTGCCCAGTCTGGCCAATATAAACATTACCCATTAACTGGATTAATTTTTGTGACTTCTTTGTGCCTTTGGGTTTACCGCTTGTTTGCCTGTCTCTTCCAGCACTGTCCCTCCTCTCCCCCCATCTCCATCCCTTGTTTTCTGTATTCTAATTTTGCTCCCCTTCTTATATTCTCCTTTCACAACATCTGATGGAGAGTGCTTCAGCTCACAAAAGCTTGTTCTCTGTCTCTGTCTCTCTCCCTCTCTCATCTACTTTGGTTAGTCTAAAAGGTGCAGATCTACCCTGTGTTCTTTCAGCCAGTCAGACACTCATGTTTAGTAACTTACTATTTATTTCATAGGTAAAATTGATCTGATCTGGGTTGAGCTTCCCACTGTTCTGAGGGTAAATCTGCAGCAGCGTCTTTAGAGACATTTCAGACAGTTTTGTTCACTGATGTTCTGTAGGAGTTGAGAAGCTGCCTCAGCCCATGTTCTATAGCCTGGATTATTGTGCGTTACCTGATCTAGAATTGTTCTCCTGTCATTTCAGTCAAACGTTATACATTGTCCAGTAAATGTTGAAAAAAATAAGGTGGTTGACTTAGGTGTGACAGTTGAGCTGATCTTATTTTAGGCTGGATCCTGAAAATTGCTGAACATTCTTGGTCCACATCATCCAATTCACATGAACACATTATTGGCTTTCAACACTTGAATACCCCATGAAAATCAACGGTAGTTGCTGTACACGAAGGAGATGCATTGCCACTCAAGGGATAGGAAATTAAAGTAAATTCATTCCCAATTAAGAAGTGACCTGTTTTCATCTTCCTTTCCCTCCTTGCTAGGGCCACACATGAATCAGGAGTTATAACCCTTCCATCTAACCACGCAATATCCCATTACAGTGGTTATTGTGTTTTGTAATTTACCTTGTCCATCATATTTGTACCCTATCAAAAGAAATCACTTACTCAAATATAACAAATATAGAAAATAATTCATATATTTAACTATTTATAATATAAGTACATTAGTATCCAGATTGGCTCAGAAACAGTAATGCCCATCACTGAAGGACTCACTGAAAACAACAGAAATATATAGGGAGAGGAGTAGAGGGCAATAAGCTAATCATTTTCTTTCTCTTCTGAACTTTCTCATTATCTGCCCACTTGTCTCTCCTCAGAAAATGCCTGCATAAAATCTGCTTTTTTTTTGGTTGGCTTGCACAAACTATTTCTTGGGCTGCATTACTGTTTTTGGCTAGCTTCTGATAACCTGAAATGCACTGAGCTAGAAGCAAGGGATTACATTTGATCTAGATCAGCTGTGCACAATCCAACTGCAGGCCAGACCCAGCCTGTGGAGACATGTCATCTTCCCCCTGGGTGTCCTCATGGGTCCAAAAATTTGGCAGTTGGGGGAGTGGTGGCAATTATATTGCCACTGTTTTCCCAGAAATAAATTTCGAAGCCCTGCACAGGGGCACCATTGCAAATTTGGCATGGAGCCTGACCGGGTGTGTGGGGCTGAGACCAGAGCCAGGGCACAACACAGTGTGTGGGGCTGGGGCTATATGTCAGGCTGGTTCTGTGCACTGAACGGGGCCCCAGCCAGACCAGCTCCACACGCTGGATCATGTCCCAGCCCTATGCACTGCATTGGGTCTATGGACTGGATCCAGTCTGTAGATTGATTCCATGCCACTCATCCACCCCTTGGGGTAAACATTTGGGCTCCACTAGTCTAGTTCACTGCTGATTCTCAAAACCAGAAATCAATTGGCATAGAAAACAGAAGTGGGGTAACTATCAGTTATGCTCTTCATGGTAAACCTTTTAAACAGAGACTCTTACAATGCAAATATCTCACATTTTAAAGCTAGGTGCTTCTATATTTCCAAAAACATAGGAACATCAAGCACAGGTTCTCTTTCCAAGTATCATTGCCTTTTCCTCCCTTGACCGTGAAATGAAACAGTACAACTTCTTATCAAGTTCCAAAAGTAATATAATTTGTGTTCATTCCAGAATTGTAAATTAGAACCAGAGAGTAAAAACAGTAGCATGATCTGCTCAGTGTCCAGTTTCTTTTTTTTATCAAATGTGTTTTCTTTGATGCAAATAATTAATGTAAATTTGTAATATTCTTATAGAGCCTTGCATAGAAGGTACTACAGGAGTCCAATGGATTAAGTCCAGTGTATTAGTACTAACAATTACTTGGAGTTTAAGAGAAATCTTAGGGTGTTTTTTAATTGGAACATGTATACCTCCAACTGGATGCTAAAAATACTTGATGTAAAGAGATGGTTTGCAGAGAACAGGAAGCAACTATTCAGTCTGCAGGAATAGAACAAAAAGTAATGGATTTCATATGCAACAAATAAAATTTAGCTCTAATGTTAAAGAGAAAAAGTATAATTAGAAGGGTCCCTGGTTAATGAGCCAAACTGCAAATGGAGATTGAAGCATTTTCAAAGCTATTCAAGGTTAGATGCACATCTATTAGAATTGATATAAATAATTAAAAAACAATCCTTTCATAATGTATTAATGTAATGAATTGGAATACAACATATTGATAAGCATATTCAAATCCAAATTACTCTAGGAATATTTTTTTAATCCTTATAAAGTACTTTGAATAGAGCTGTGCTATGCACTTGTCAAAACAATAAGAGACTTTGCCCCATAACTTCATGGGTAGAAGTATTGTGTCAACCATGATTTACTGTACCTGTTACTGTGACAAGGATACATTTCCATCAGCGTGCTTGTCAAAATAATCAGGCAGAAACTTCTCAACAAGTGCTTATGTAGTTCCGTAACAACTTTTAAAGGCTAGATGTGATGAGGCAAATGCAATATCTCACTGTCTTCAGGAAATGTTGTAAAATTTTTTTTCAGATTTTCTACTACAGCTGTAGTGATATTCATAACATTACATCCCATGTTTTCCGATATTCCTCACTACCCCCACCAAATTCTTGAAACAAACATATCAACAAAACAAATAATACTGTAAGCAGATGGCTGGGGGGGGGGGGGGGGGGGCTGATGGAAACAAAAAAAAAAAAAAAAAAGAAAGAGAGGAGGGGGGGGGGGGGGGGGGGGTGGGAGAAAGTTGTTCCCAAATGGTTAAAAGCCAAAGTCAGCTAGAGATTTCGTTATTAATTTTACACAAAAGGTCCCTCTTGATAGGGAGCAATGTGTAATCCTGAGAGTGAGAGATTTTTTTTCAACTGCACCTATGGCAATCTCTTGGTGTACGCATTTAATTACAGGTGTTGGAAGTAATTTTAGAGACTACTGTAATTTTAGCCAATTGTATTTATCTTTTCAATTATTAATGCATGCTTACCTATATTTTGTTTGAACAACAAGTAATTTAAAAAGTTATTTTTTTACAGTATATTGTACATTTCAGTAGGTAATACGTATGTAAAATGGGTTTAAACTTTGGGGTCAGTGAGTCAACATGGAGGATGCAAACAATTAAATATGGCCATCTCACTACTTCCTTCCTTTTTCTTTCTGGCTAGATAGGAAAGAGGTTGAGAAACCTTTTTCTTTCACAACATGGTAGTAACATGGTAGCCAACAAAACCAAGGAGGAATTCTATGCCAACCTTGGCCAAGTCATTTCTGATGTCCTGGAGGGAGACAGGCTTATTCTGCTTGGTGATTTCAGTGCCAATCAGAAGGGACTTGAACCTCTGGAATGGAACCATTGGCAAGGAAGGAGTCAGAAAGGTTAACTCCATAGGTATCCTCCATTTGATCAAATGTGCAGAACATGACCCTGTTACATCAGAAAACAGGTACATGGCAACACATCATGGCAGCACCTGTGATCTAAGCATGGGCACTTGATTGGCTGTGTCATTGTTTATGCCCGGGATTGCAAAGATATCCACATCACTTGAACTTTGCTAGAATCTGACAGTTTCTGGACTGATCACTGGCTCACCCACTCAGTTATGTCACTCAAACTGGCTCCCAAACAATGGCTGCAGTAGAAGCAATGCTAACAGAAGTTCAACATTGAAGGACTCAAGGACATAAGCAAGCAAGTCCTCTATGAAATCTTCCATCAGTGCCTCAATGAAAAGCCAGAGAATTCCAATCAACAACAATGGAGAATATCAGCAGCCTTTGGGGTGCCTCTAAGTTCACTGTCATCAGCACCCGCAAAGAGACACTTGCAATATCTACCAAGAAACACCAAGACTTGTTTAATGAGAATGACCAGGAGATCTAAGAGCTGATTGATCACAAGCTTAAGGCCTTTTGTGTTTGGCAGAATGACACCAACTCCAGGTAAAAGAAACTGAATTGACAAGAAGCCAAAGCAGAGGTCCAAAGGAGGACCTGCAATATGAAAAACAGATGGTGGGAAGACAAGGTGAAGGAGATTCAAAATCTCACTGCACCCACAATATGTGTGGTTTCTTTAGTGCTACCAAAGACATCTATGGTCTTAGCACTCAGGGACCAACTCCCTTAAGACCTAAGGATGGAGGAGACCTAATCAAGGAAAGAGGAGCTGTCAATGCCCATTGGAAGGAGCATTTTGAAGACATTTTGAATCAAGACTCTGTTGTTGATGAGAGTGGTGTCAACTCCATTCAGCTCTCAACAACACCCAGAGATGATCTCAGAATCCTTCCAACCCTTGATAAGCAGTCACACATTTAATTCCCACACTCCCCTTCCTCCTAAAGGGAGGAAGTTTCACCTTCAGCACTCCAAGACTCAGTTCCACCTTCAGCATTTGGTGATTGCTAAGTTCTATACTTATGGTTTCTTTTTTTCTTAACTTTATTTCTTTTGATGCAAACACAAAGTGAATTCTTGATTATTTCTTTACACCGGGCTCACTTTTAGTGAAAACTTTCTCCCCTGCCCACACATCTCTTAGTGACTCTTCTTTTATTGTATTTGTCAACAATCTGGATGAACTGTCTAAAGTTCTGTCTCCTCCTTCCCCTGTTCTGCCACCCCCTTCTATTATGCAACTGAAGTCCCCCACCTATCTGCTGTCCCCCTCCAACCACGTAAACTGCTAGTTCCCCTCCCTTCCCCTCCCACTCTAGTGGTGCATATATTTGAAGGTTTCTGCTTCCCCAGCTGATAGTATCATTAATTGTAGCATTCCACTGATATTGTCTTCCACCTGTTTTACACTCAACTCTGGGTTCTTGAAAAGTATCATTACTTCTGCTACTTTGTTCTCATTTGTGCCTGACCACCAAGATGATTCCCATTTCCACCTTTTCTCAAAGTGTTTATACTCCTTCCTTGGTATACCATATTCTTGTAGGCAGATTATCTGCCCTTACTTGTTTCAACACTGATTCAATGTGTTCCCATCCTTTTCCTGTTAAAACACTCCTGACAGTGCTGTTTCTCTTGTTATAAAAATAATGCACCTGTCTCTTTAAGGCTTCTTGCTATTGCTGCTGGCTGTGGATGAATCCACCTTCCCACTCACTCACTGCATTCCAGTTGCCTTTGCAAGCAGCCTGATTGCAGTTGCATTGAGGAAGACTTCTATTTCTCTACCTCCTGGCCATTTCCTGCTACTCACTCTTTACTCTGGGCTGATGCCCAGGGGCATTAGTGGTGGGCAGCTGCTGTCCAGGTCTGACTCTGACTCACCTCCCTCTTTATCAGGTTTCCTTTTCCTGGTTTTCAGCCATTGTGTCTTCTTCCTTTTCCCCACCTGTCACTCTGGCTGTATTCCTTGCTCCATCTCCACTTCTAGTGTCTGTGAGGTTTTTTCCTTTCCCTTCTCCACCTCTAGGTCTGAGATATTTGCTGTTCCCACCTCCCTTCCATTTTGTTTCCTATTTCCTCCTGTGCTGCCTCAATTACAGAAACTCCACTCCCCACCCTTCTCTGTTTCTCCCCCTTGTGGAGTCTCTTCCACCATTTCTATATTAATCTTACCCCCTTCTTCTCCTTCTCTGTCCCCTTCCAATTCTAGCTGTTCCTTGGGGCATCTGACCTTGTTTGCAAAGGTCATTGGACACCTGCAGTATAAGCATCCCTCCCTGCCACAAATAATACATTTTAGGGGCTCTTGGCACTCTGCCACTCTGTGCCCCTTCCCTTCACACCTGAAGCACACTATGTGAGGGCAGTGTGCGGACAGGTACCCCTTCCTTGTTTCATTTGCTGCACTGTTTTGGTTGCCCATGGTATATTATAAAACCCCAGTGTGCCCCCAGCTGATTACAGATGGGAGGTGTTCCACTCCACCTGGGTTCCACTCATTTGCTTGTAACACTACTCATACTGTCCATGACCCCATCCAAATACTATATTTGTCTCTCACTTTCTCCACACTCATTATTCTTTATGATATATGCAATTCCAACCACCTTTCTATGTCTTCTTCCATTAATAAATCCCTTTACATTTCCCCTATAATCACTCGTTCCCTTGTCTTAAACCTTATCCCTCTTAATTCCTCCCTCCCACATCCCTCTGCATATGTCTTCCAAAAAATGTCATACCCATTTCCATTCTAGTAAGTGATTTACCAAGAGTTTCTGTTTGGAAAAGAAATTAAGGTGGTCAGGTGCTCCAGCTGCACCTCCAGTATTTCAAGCAGTACCTTTTCCAAAAAGTCATATCTGTTTAAGGCTAGTCCCATCTCTGTTCAATCAATGATTTATATTGCCTTTATCTGCAGTTTCCAGTCCTCCTTGCCATCTCACATCATGTCTTCTGTGTCTTTCTGCTGTTCTGCTCCAGGTGGGCTGGCTTTCCATTGTGCTCTTGCTGTCTTCCATCTCTTGCCCAACCTTCTCCTGGTGCTCCTGATATCGCCTGCTCTCCTTTCCTCCTGTCTTTTCTCTGGCATCATTACCTCCTTTTTTGCCATTGCTGTTGTTGCTTCTGCTGTCGCTCCAGCCATCTCCTTCTTTCATTCCCACCTCTCCATCTTTGTCCACTCTCCATCTGTCTCCAGACCTTCATTTTTGCTCTTCAAATGTTTTTGCGCCTCATGCTTACTTGTCACCACTGCCATTGTTTGAGCTTTGGGTCTCTCTTCCTCCACTTCTTACTCTCCAACACTCAGTCAATCCCTTTCTCTGCCCTTAAGATATCATGGTGAGCTGCCCACCACATTGCATATATTCTAACTTCCTTTTCATTCACACATCTGAGCTGCACATTTCTCTCTCGTTTCCAATGAGTCCTATTTCTTCACCAGCCTTAAATGTCCGCAAACATCACCAAATGGGGCCCCAAACTGTTCACCCAGAATCCCGTTGTTGCCCCCTCTCTTAGCCTGGTGCACATGATTTGTGAGGCTGTGCCCTCCATGAGGTGAAGCCAGACCAGGTTGCTCTGCACTTCATCTGCATATATATTTTTAGAACACCTCAGGACTCATGACAAAAACACCCAGTTCCAGTCATGGGTGGAGGCTAATTAGGACATGGATCGGGGAAGGGGGGTGTATCTGGAGTATATACACACATACTGAGCAGTGCTGAGCTGTGGGGCCACCATGACTTGAAATGCTGTTGACACTGCTGAGGCCCAGCCCAGTAAACTATATGGTAATTCATGAGCCTTTTGGCTTTGGACTAATATCATGCAGTTTGTACTGTATATAAGTAGGTGCCAAAGTACAGCTTAAAAGTGCCTATGTGCTAAAACTTGCAGCAGTTTCCAAAAAGTATTGTGTATCAATTCTAGATGAACTCAGTCTATGGGTAGTATATGCAGATTACTGCAGGTATGTTTATTTGAAGGTCACTGGAAATGTCTATACTTGCAATTAATTAGAAGCAACAAGGTCCACCTTTAGAAGCTTATTGCACCAGAGTTTATTGCTCCTAGACATGTTGTTTGAATGTGTGCCTGGGACTGCAGCACATGGAACCAGGTTAGAGCAGCTCCAGCTGGCAGGGGGCCCAGGGGTGTCAGCCTGCCAGCCCAAGGCTGCCCCAGCTCGGCTCAGTGTGCTGTGGAGGGGCTGGCTGGGGAACAAGGGCACTTCAGTGTGGGGCTAGCTGGCAGGCAGCCCCTGCACTGAAGCACCCTTGTGCCTCAGCCAGCTGCGTCAACATCTACACATGTGGTGGGGCAGAGTAAAAAAAACTCCACCAGCAGGATAATATTTGTATTTACAAGTACTACCCTGCTGTGGAGTTAATTAGTTTCCTGTAGCCTAATAGGGCTGCATGTGTAGATGTGAGACTTTTAGCACAGAGCAAATTAGTCTACTCCACAGTAAATGTCTCATGTAGATATGCCCAGTATTTTCAAATGTGCTCCTCACTTCCGTGCGCTCAGGGAGAGCAGGGTCTGACAGTAAGGAGAGGGGAAGGGGCTGTACAAGGAAGAAGTTGGGAGGAGACAGAGGGGAAGGGGGCTACCTGATCCCCTCCACCCATTTATTTTTCTTGCTGTAGCAGTGGGGGAGAGGAGGGGGAGAACACATTAAAGGCAAACCTCCAAGAATTAGATACCTGGAAAATAATAACAAATTTATAAATTTTCTATATAAAGAATCTAATTATTGGGGGGGAGAGGGGTTGCCTCATAATCAGGGTCATCATGTATTCAAATAAATATGGTAATTAATGGAAAATGTGCTTAATGACACTATCTGTTTCTGCTTGCACTCAAAATATGTTACATTTTTCTGTGTGGTGCACACATATACATTTCTATGACTAACACAGATTCCTTACTTCTTCATAGTCAAGATCACTTGCTTACAATCTAGGAAAGCAGTGCTGGAAGGGACCTGTAGAGGTCATCTAATCTAACCTGCTGCTCGAGGCAGGATCATCCCTATCTAGACTTCCCATGCAATTCCTTATCTAACCTACTACTAAAACTACACAGTCAGCCCTATCACACAACTACAAGGCATCTTGCCTGAAGACACCGAAAGCACTCTAACCTGCCCCAGTTAAAGCAGGAGGACAATGGCAGTCAATGTCCTGCTGCTGCAAAGGCTGTTAAAATTCACTCAAAAATCCAAGGAAGAGGTCCACGCTCCAAGATACAGAGGAAGGGAAAAACAGTCTGTGCCAATGTGACCACAATGTAAAATTCCTTCCTGTTCCCGTATGTGTTGATTAGTCAGACTCGGAGTGGAGGGCCAAGATGTTCTAACCAGGAACCTCCAGGTCTCAGTCCTAGCAGCAGCACGGGCACACCCCAGTCAAAATCCCCAGCTTTGGCTGCAGCCAATACCCAATGCTTCTGAGGAAGGTGGGAAAAAAAACCCCAAACACCTGCAGCAGCAGGAGGGGTAAAATTCCTTCCTGGCCCAATGTGGCAACAACCAATACATAGGTAAACCAAACACCCTAGATTATACTCAACAGCAGTAGTCACCAACTGGTAGATCACGATCGACTGCTTGATTGTGGAGCCTCTGACAGTTGATCTCAGTTAGGCATAAAACAGGGGTGGGCAAAATGGTTGATCCAGCCAGCAGCCGGACACCATTTCCTAGCAGCCCCTGCCCTTATGGCTTGGGCTGGTCTCCATGGAGACCCCAGCCACACCTGTGCAGGAAAGCTCAGACTGGGGTTGCCATGGAGACCAACCTGAGCCACTCTGGCAGCATGAATGGCAGAGCAGTGCAGGGGGCTGCTCTGGAGCTGCTGGGAACTTGGGATGGGGGCGGCTTCCTCCAGAGCCACGATCTGTAGCCTGCATGCTCCGGGAGGGGGCAAACAGGCAGGGGATTGTGGCTCTGTCCCAGCTCCTTGCAAGTGATTTTGTGCTTAAAAAGGTTGCAGACCACTGCTCTACAGCCTGGGAGCAGCAGGCATAACTCCACACATTGCACCCTTTTACTGGGCAGCCAGAACTCCCCTTTCTGTTTGTCCTCCATACATAGTTTCATAGTTTCATAGTTTCAGGGTTGGAAGGGACCTAATAGATCTTCTAGCCCGACCCCCCGCCAGGGCGGGAGAACAACCCAAAAAAAAAAACCACTCACCCTAAAAACAAAAACGGGACTCAAATGAGTCCAGCCAGGTAAGTATCCAGCCTCTTCTTAAAGATCCCCAGGGTAGGGGCCAGCACCACCTCCCTTGGAAGTTGGTTCCAGCTCCTAGCCGCCCTAACTGTGAAGTAGTTTTTTCGGATGTCCAATCTGTACCTCCTCTCCATCAACTTGTGCCCATTACTCCTTGTTATGCCAGCGGGGGCTAGGGGAAACAGCGTCTCCCCCAAACCCTTCTGGTTCCCCCTAGTGAGTTTATAGACGGTCACCAGGTCCCCCCTCAGCCTTCTCTTGTGGAGGCTGAATAGGTTCAAGTCCCGCAGTCTCTCACTGTAGGGTCTGCCCTGTTGTCCCCGGATCATGCGGGTGGCCCTCCTCTGGACCCTCTCCATGTTGTCCACATCCCTCCTGAAATGGGGCGCACAGAACTGGACACAATACTCCAGCTGCGGCCTGACCAGCGTCGCATAGAGGGGGAGGATCACCTCCCTGGCTCTACTCGAGATGCACCTGTGGATGCACGACAAGGTCCGGTTAGCCCTGCCAACCATGACCTCGCATTGTCGGCCCATGTTCATCTTGGAGTCAATAATGACACCAAGATCCCTTTCCGCCTCCGTGCTCTCAAGTAGGGAGTTCCCCATCGTATAAGTGTGCTGCTGGTTCCTACTACCCAAGTGCAGCACCCTGCACTTGTCCGTATTGAAACGCATCCTGTTCCTGTCTGCCCACCCCTGTAACCTATCCAGATCCTTCTGCAATCTCTCTCTCCCTGCTAGCGTGCTCACCTCCCCCCAAATTTTGGTGTCATCAGCGAATTTAAACAGGTTGCTCTCCACCCCAACATCAAGATCGCTGATGAAGAAATTGAACAGCGCAGGGCCCAGGACCGAGCCCTGGGGGACTCCACTACCCACCTCTCCCCAAGTCGAATATGATCCATCCACCACCACCCTCTGAGTGCGACCCTTCAGCCAATCTGCAATCCATCTGACCGTGTAGGCGTCTATGCCACAGTCGCCTAGTTTATTAATTAGGATGGGGTGAGAGACGGTGTCCAAGATCATTTAATCTTCTTTCAGAACTAAGCCAGTTGTGGAGCTCTGGCTCATTTTCCTGCTACTGACCACTTGTTTTCTTTCTAAAGTACTGTGTCTGTATTGAAGTCCATGGTGGAAGTGCTACACATATAGGCATACCAAGGCTGGCACAGGTGCCAACAGCAATGAAACAGCAGCATGGGGGAGCTCTAGCTCAGGCTGGATAAGCCTGTCTGTGACATTGGGTATTTACTTAGTTGTTGAAGCCCATGCTGCAAGAGCTTCACTGCCATTAATACCTAAGGCTGTCATACGGGAAAGAAGTTAAGCACATGATTAAGCTTAATACTTCAAAGAGACTTAAACCTGTGTTTATTGCTAAGCATACAGGTATGTTCCTAAAGTGCTCTCCTGAAATGGGACAGAATGCTATGATTTCAAGACATTTTTATTTTGTTCATGGAAGATTTGCTGTTTGAATGAGAATATTTTTAATATTTCATTCTGTCCTTACAAGGAAAGGAACAAGCTTACTGCTAGCAGCAAGTGTTAAAATTCAGTGTTAGAGCAGATGGTTTTCATTCAGCTGAACAAAAAAAATTGGTATTTTTTGTGCTTGCAGACTATGCATATTACCATCATGCTCAGCATTTAGATAATCCGGAATGCCACAGGGACCTTGAAAAGTCTTGATAGGCCAGTGTGTTGCTCTTGTACTACTTCAACCCCTGCCAGTCCAGAATGGGTATGCTAATATACTATAATCCCAGAAGCAACCAGGTCTGGCTGCTAGAACAATAAATTATTATTTGTTTTGAAGCAGTTGTGTAAATTAGTTCTTCAAAGATTGAGGTCTTGTAAAAGAGAGGAAAAGTGACATTCTGAGCTGTCTAACAGGTTTACCCTATTAATAAAATTAGTGGGAAAAGGTAATCCCAGTAATCTTTGAAAAACTAATCTAAACACAAAGATTCAAAGAGACTGATAATCTTGAAAAAGGACACAACAAAAATACCAGAAGACATGTAAGAGTAATAAAGTGTGACGTAATAAAGTAATAAATAGGTGCATCTACATGAGACATTTACTGTGCAGTTGACTGGTTGCACAGTTAGTGTTATGTGTCTATATAGGGGTGTACTTGGTAGCCGTGTTAGTCTGAGACAAAAAGACATACAAAAAACTAGAACTCCTTGGTTCCAAAATGATACCTTTTATTAGACCAACTGGAAAATGGCAAGAAAACTGTCCTTTTCTGCAAGCTTTCAAGATCAAAGCCCCTTCGTCAGGCTCTGGGAAAAATGTAGATGGTATAAGATGGTAAAAAGTCCGCATAGGTAGGAAATACATGCACCCCTATTAGGCTAGAGTAAACTAATTTACTCCACATCAGGATAGCACTTGTAAATACAAGTACTATCCTGCTGTGGAGTAAAAAAAACCTCAGCAGCGCATGTGTAGATGCTGCTTTGACTGGCCAAGGCATGAGGGTGCTTTAGTGCAGGGTCTGCCTGCTGGTTAGCCCCACACTGAAGCACCCTTGTGCCCCAGCCAGCCCCTCTACAGCACATTAAGCCAGGCTGGAGCAGCCCCAGACTAGCATGCTAACCCCCACCAAGCTCCCTGCCAGCTGGAACTAGTCCAATCCAGCTCAAGGTGCTACAATCCCAGGTGCATGTCTAAACGTGTCCAGAAACAATGAACTCCAATGCAATAAGCACTGGAGTTTATTGCTTTGCATTAATATGCACATGTAGATGCACCCATTGACTCTTGAGTGTACAATGTGGCATATATGGCAGTTCAGTTTGAGGTTTCATACAGACAGCTGTCATGGAGCGGGAAGGTACTGTAGTTCTCCAGGCCTCCTTTTACCTCTGGTATGACCAGTCTTTGAAAATTGCTTAATTCTGGATGATAATTACCAGAAATAGTTTCTAAAAAATGTGTTAGAGCTAGTGTAGAAGATAATTAGGAATTTATGAGGAAAGACAAAAAAGAGCTACAACAACTGAGATTTATTTGGAATGGGTTGACATTGTCTTTAGCGAATGTTTAAAATGTCAGGTGAGCTGTATGTGCAGATGCTAACACAGGTTATCTGACGTATATCAGACTTAAGAGACAAGTAAAGGGATGCAGTAGTTTATAAATGCTTGTAAGTTGTATATGCTACAAGGAAAGGAAGAGCGCTTGGCTATAGCTGCTAATGAATTCTGAAAAATATAGTAGAAAAACCTGTAAGTAAAGCAAGGTTTTCTCCTGAAGATCATAAATTCAGATAATATATTTCCCAAATATGGTGCAGCTGTCACTGACCTATAACAACCCATTCTTTCTTCTGGGTATTATTTTATCTTGACCTGACCACTAGCACTGTTAGAAACAAATCAGTATCAAGTGACAGGACTAAATAAGAAAACCTGTTGTCACACAATCCTCCAGCTGGATACTCACCAGGCTGCTGTGTTTAGATAGAGCTATGCATGCTAAATCATGCACTCTTAAGCTTACCTTGATCTAGTGGACTCCAGAGGGGTTTCTTTCCATGTACCAGCACTTACTTCCCAATTCCTCAGTAGCTGAGACATTTCCTTTTCCAGGCCTCTAATTTTATTGCTATATTGGGTTTACACTTTACCTCATCAGGAATGTGTGACAGGAAAAGGACAACCAGACAACTGGACTTTGTAGGGGCATTATAAAAACCTTTAGTGAACACAAGAAATACACTATATTTACCATACTTTTTAGCTAGCACAAGAAATACAATATTCTGAGAGCCATATATCCCTTCCCTATATAGGCAACCCCCGGTTAGCACTCTTAATTGCTTCCTGTCAAACCGAGCGTTAAGCGAAACAAGTATTAAGTGAAACCAAAAGTATTTGATGACCCAAGATGGTGACCGTGAGGGTTTCTAGATTCATAGATTCTAGGGTCAGAAGGGACCTCAGTGGGCCATCTAGCAAGTTGTAATGAAACTTGCTGAGAGCTAAGTGAAATCATGTATCAATTTAAAATGAGCATTATAGAGAATTAGTGATAAGCGAAACAGTGTTAAGTGGGTGTTGCCTGTACATATTCCTTACTACTGCTGGCAGACAAGGTTCTTTGGGTATATGTGATATCTTTTACTAAACCAACTAAAATAGTTGGAAAAATGCTTCTATGCGAGCTTTTGGGTACAAACACCCTTCTTCAGGCACAGGAAGCATCTGTGGTTGTTTTGTGTTCTTTTGAGCATTGTTTGGGCTACAGGAAAGTCCTCTTAAGGAGCCTTCCTTTGTTTCTGTACTTCATCACCTCAAGTTGTGACACCTCTACTTTTCTACATCTGCTTCCTCTCTTTTTCCCCCATGAAGTTGATAACATCCAATCTCTTCTGCCAAGTGGGCATCAACCTCATCAGTAGTCAAAATATCCCAGCAGGTGATCTGTTGCATAATTGCTTCCTTTTGTGATTCACACTTGGAAAGCTGGACCCTTGTCTAGGATGGGAGCTTCCATGTGAATTGAAGACTATCAAAATTAAATAACTCTTGGTTATTTGTGTTGGGCCCACATCCTTGGAATTTCAGTCAAATTTATAAATTGAGAGCAGAGACAGTAGATAACCCGTACATTCAAAATGGAGTTTGTGCTCTGACAAAGTTATCCATAAGGAGTCTCCAGTATTAAATACATTTATAAGCTGTACAAAGATTTCTCAAATCTTCACACTCTGGATAACCTAAGGTTTTGGGACAAATCAGTTTTAAAAAACAGATGTTATTGCCCCTGTTGCTTCAGAAGCAGCTTTAGCTAACCTGATAATTCAATATAAATCATGTCTTAGTGTTAAATTCATCTTTTTAATAAAATCTTATTCCTCATCCAGGGAAATTTGATTGAATGCTGAGTTTAATTTAAAGAAACTAAATTAGGCCAATATGGAGTAAGACTGAAGTAGGTTCAATGGAGAACCAACCTGAGTGTCAATCACTGCTTGTCAAATCAAAAGATTATTTTTTGGACTTAGGATAGGTACTTGGTCAAAAAAGCTTTGGGTCTTAACAGTGTCTGTACTTACCATCTGTCCTGAACCTTCAAGTGAAGCCAAATTTAGCCATACTTTTATTTGATTTACTTTATTACTATCAATCAGCATTTAGCATGGACCTGACTGATGTTTCTTTCAGACCATTTGGCAGCCTTTGATATCATATTTATAAAAGACAGTTTGAAGCAGCAACTGAGGATGTACATTTTCCAGGAAGAGACTGAAATCCCCATTAAACAGAGAACCTCATTCTTTTTTTTTTAAAGTACAGTTGAGATGAAGTATAAGACTTGCTGGTGAAGAAGGGTACAACATAACTGAATCTGTTTCATTATTGGACAAGAGTTCAGATGGAGAGAGTCCAAGAAACATGATTCATATATTATTTATAATTCTTCATGGATATGGAAAAATTACTTTTTTTAAATTACTGCTGTAGTATGGCCAAAGTCACTGAATTTTCAAGTTTTCTGATAAACAGGAATCTTGGACTGGGTATATATGGAGTTCTGGAATGGGCCTATGTTGAGAAGCATTTGCCTTAGAAGTATATATGGTGACAGACTTTCTCCTGTATTTGACAGTACACAATAACGTGAAATATGGTGATTGAGTCACTTAGATCAATCAGGTTTTAGCAATAATAAGGAATATCTATTTTGTGTTTGGCTGATAATTTAAAAAACTGAACTCAGTCACATGCCAAATCCTGAGGTCCTACTAAAGTTCCTTTTCAGTCTTCATTCTGGCAAAATCCATCTTATTTCATTAAACATGAATAAGAGCTCAATGTAGCGCATGCGGAATAATTATTTAAACTGCATTTAAGGGCATTTAAACAGAACAGGCAAAGTTTCAGGGCATTAACCAGGTGAAGTACTCTTCAAGAACTGATTACACTCCCATGGGTAAAATTAACAAAACTAGTACAGATAGGCAAAAGAGACCATTCTGACCAGGCAGCAGCTGTTTACCATGTCATTTCTTTATCTACATGCTGACTGAACATACTTCCAGTTCAGAAGTCCCTTCTAAAGGTATTCCTGGTTAGTCAGTATGGAAGCTCATTCAACACTTGGAGAACAAACATTAGCAACAGCAGCAGTGTGAAGGTGAGTTTGAATCATGATTTTGATGAGCAGTGATTTTGACGAGTTTACACGTTTCTTAAGGGAATGTCTCTATAAAATGATATACACTGTGGAAGCCACTATGGCTGGCTGTGTTCACTGAGTGATGAGCTTAAGCACTTGCTAGCAAGTTTCATCATACAGAAATTGCATTTAGGGGAGTGAAATCCAAAAGACTGACAGAGTAAAAACTGCACTTGGCCTAGGCTCTGGTTCCCCACAGATTGCTCAAGAAAATTGTTCTAATGTTTCCTGTTAGAGAGCATTTCACACACACTGTATAGGATTCCAAAAAAACAGTTGAGCTGTCCATATCCTGAACCTACTTGCAGCCTGTAAACTAATAAAAATAAATAACAATGAAAGGCACATGAAAAAAATATGCCTTCGAGATTTCACATTCTGGGCACAGAAACAGGGAGTTAGGGAACAGTCTTTCTTTTCCAGAGATGTATTCCATACATATATATAATCATGGGCAGATCTAGCATTATGAAAAGAATGGTGCAGATGATGAGGTGCATCATCACATATTAAACAACACATATTTTTCTCCAGATAAAAATAAACTAGAAGTTTTTCTAATACTCTAGGGGCCTAGAGCTATCTGATTCAGTTTAAGATTGAAGCACAAACAAATATAACTTCATTGGAAATAGTTAAAAACCATCTGCAGGGCTGTGAAATAGGAGCTTCGTTACCAGGAGCAGCTAACAGACAACAACATTGCAAAACAAAGAACAACATGATTAGTGAAACATCAAGACCATTAAAAAAGAGAGGGTGGTTAGCATGCATGGAATGAAGAGTTTAGAAGGGATCAGGTTGATTACAATGAGCCATGAGGTGCCTGACTCGAAATTCTGTGACCACTAGTAGGCAGTTGGTTTTAAACTTTGCGTGGAGCAGGAACCAAAAGCAGGGTGCAAGTACACCAGTGTACCCCCTCTGGATCAGCCCCTGTACATAATCCTTTTAATTAGGAATCAAATACACCTATCTTTAAGTGTGATAGGATCTTGTTGCCTTTTCTCACCTTCCCTGGATCAAGGGAGAAATGTCCTGTGCCCTAACCCTTCCCCAGTGCCCTTCTGTACCTATATCTGGTTTTGTGATGCATCCTATAAGGGTGAAGAGTATCATAACTTGGAAAGTCCCCCTTGGGGTGTCCTGAAGATCTCAAAGAGCCACAAACTGCCAGGTCACTTAAACTTTTTCTCAACTGAAACTGCCTGAAGTTGTTTTAAGGGATGTTCTGAAGGCTGGAAGTTTGCAACATATGTGGCCAACATCTGCACTGAAATAAACCCTGCAGTGATCAACCAGATTCTCCTCTGACAAAGAGGTGATCCTCTTTTATACCCTATCATTGAATATTGTATAAATAAATCCTGGTCAGATGAAGCTCTGCGTTAAATGAAGTGGGCATTTGACACACATCTATATGTTACTTCTTAAAGTTCCCAAGCTATTTTAGAAACTGGAACAGGCCTGGCAATTTGTACCACTCAAGGTAAACATGAGATCATGATCCACTCTGCCTCTGTAGTTCTGTATTGTGGCTTCCACACTAAAGCATATATCAGGTGGAGGAAGCTGTGTATTCTGTAGACCTCACTGAGCTTAAATTCTGGAGTCATCTCCTGTTCCTAGGGCCACAACCTTAACCTTTTATATTTAATTATAATTGTTTGGGTTTTTTTAATTTCAATATGTTTGAGATAATGGAAGTGACAGTATGACTGGAAGGTAGGGCCATGCAAATAAAAATCATGTGGCACACTGGATTAATTCAATGTTAAAGTTTTGCTAATCACTAATCTTGTAGTCAATGGAAAGTACATCAGCTGGCTGCTAGGTATTCAGCATCTTTAAATACATTTTGTGGCCACCGTATTTGCACATGTTCAGTACTGAGTCAGCAGTGTTTTCAAAATCCAGCTTTATTCATCATTCTTTGCCTCTGTTCTAGAAAGATGCACTACTACTCTGTCCAGTATTCACAAAAGAGACAGAGGGACAGGCATTGATGCTTTCAGTGTTTGGGCCAGGATTTAGTGGCAAGAGAGTTTGGATCTCACTGGAAGTTGCCAGGCAGTACACCAGCTGTAGCCTCATCATCAGGAGCCTGGAAAAAGCCTTGAAAAATAAAAGGTTGGACCTGAGATGATTGTCCTGCTTCTTCTGAAAGCATTTGCTTACAGGGAAGTGGGTTCTGTTAAAAAAATGGTATATGAGACCTCTGAAGAAATAGCAAGAATTACAATGCAGGACTTTTCTTGTCTGATTAGAGGGTGGAGGAAGTTGGTCAGATCATGGGATTTTCACCTAACTTGTACTGCAGCACAAGAGCAGTCTGGGGCCACAGTTGGGAACTTGCAGCTGTGCTGGGAGAGGTGGAAAAAAGACCCAAGGGTGGAGCAGTAGTGTAACTAGGGGTGAGAAAGCAAGACAGCAGCAGGGCTGCTGCAGATGATGTGTGCTCCCACAGCCATAGTAACCTATGCCTGCCTCACAGCAGCAGAAGCCAGAGTAAGGTGAGCCCATGCTTTGAAGGTAAAACTGTGCCCCACCTCTTCCTCTCCACTGCTCAGCACAGTTCTCCTTTTATCCCTCTGCCCAGGGTGCTGAAATACCTAGCTATGCCTCTGGGGTGGATGAAAATGAAGTGTGGACAGAATCAATAACTGTATCAGGGAAGGCAGAGCAGAGAAGTGCTGACTAAAAGCACATGAGAAATCACCCAATCTAGTGTTGATGGAATGGAAGTCACAAAAAGCAAGTAACAGGAGGAAACTTTTGGGCCTTTCTGAAAGTGACCAGACAATAAGTCACAGACGGGGAGCGAGAGAGAGAGTTTGGTGATGGACCAAGTCAGGTAAACAGAGGGCTTAAGCCAGATCAGCTGCAGTGAGTTGGAACAGTTCCTTGAGGAGCTCCCTACCTAAGATCCCTACCTACAGCCATGCAGGCAACTGATTAGCAAAGCTCCCTGCTCTGTGAGGTGCCATTTTTTCTCACTTGTCATGTAATATAGTCAAAAACTTAATCCCTTAATTAATTTGATAGTGATGTTTGGCTCAGTAAGCATTAAGGGTTCCTGCCTCATTTGTGCTATAATTGCTCTTTTTTTAATTTCCAGTACTTACAGGTGTGCCTGATGGCTTGTAATTAATGGGAACAGCAGCTAAGACATCACTATCTTGTCAGTTTAGAAAATCATATTATACAATCACATAGGATATGCACTTGCTCAGAAAAGCTTTGGTTCTGAGCATTGACAGCATCACTTTAGAATGTTTTTTTCAGAAGGAAAAGCATTCCAGGCCTAGTTTATATACTTTAGGTAGTTATTTTCATTTCCTGTTTAAAAGTAACTTAGAGAAATCTTAGGGTATTATCCCTGGCCATGTTGTCTGGACATGTGAGGTACCAAGGTGAAAGCCATTTTATGCGGTAACTGTCTAAGATAAAATTTAGAGTTTATGAAAATGAGGGTTGGCAACACTGATTAAAGCCACGCATGTACTTTGCAAGTTTCTTCTCATGTATACACAGTAAATTGTTTGCTCTGTGGTATTGCAATCACTTGTTTGTTTTGTATTTGCATAGGGCCTAGCAAAACAGTGCTTGGGCCCCTTAACACTGCTAGTTGTATAAGAATATATCATTATTTACTGTATTTCAGCCTTGACTTGTAGCATTTTTGTTCTACTTTTTGAGCCAGTGCTTAGCAAAAACTGCAGGAGGGCAAGAGGTGGGGGGCAGAACGATCAATGGGAGGTTATGGTGTTTACAGTTTAGTCTTTGGGATGACTGTATTGACCTTGAATATAAGATGATCCCCTACCAGTGCTACAGCAGGGAAAATAAATCTGGGGCGGGGGGTGGGGTAAGATGGCCCCCTTGCCCCCTGTTCCCCGCCCCCCCCCTTTTCCTCTGTAGCTTCTTCCTTACTGTCAGACCCTGCTCTCCCTGAACACATGAAGGTGACGAGCAAATTTGAAAACATTGATCTTGAAATAAACATATTGTTAGTAATTTGCATAGAGGAAAATTACTACAGGTACCCACAGACGATCATCCAGAATTGATGAAGTTTACTTCTTTTGTAACTGCTGCAAGTTATAGCTCATTAATCCAAAGTCAAAAGGCTCATGATTTACCATATAGTTCATTGGGCTGGGTACCCCTAGAGACAACAGTATTTCAAGTCAGCTCAGCACTGCTCAGTATGTGTGTATACCTCAGATACTCTTCACAAAGGATCCATTTGCTAATTAGCCCCCTAGTCATGACTGGAACCAGGTATTCTTCTCACAAGTCTTATGATCCTCCAAAAATTTATATGCAGATGAGGCATAGGGCAACCTGGTCTGGCTCCATCTTAAGGAGGGCAGGGACACACTAATGCACCACACTGAGAAAGGGCACAACAGAGGGATTCTGGATAAGTTGTGCAGGTCGCCCCATTCCGTGATGTTTGCCAGATATTTATGGCTGGTTAAAAAAAACAGGAATGATTGTTAATGGTAAAGAAAGGTGCAGCTCAGCTGTGGGGGTGAAAAGAAAGTTGAAATGGATTCAGTACAGTGGCTCACTGTGACTTTAAAAAGAGTCAGAGCTCAGGGGGACTGAGAGCAATGGGCACTACCATATATCTTATTCAGATAGGCTCCACTAATCTGTCCTTGTGGTAGGTTGCCATCAGCTTCGTGGTTTTTTCAGCTAATGTAGTGTTGACTGTCACTGTCCTGTGTTTTGTCTTGCATTGCAGGGAGTATGTATCCTATAGGAGCCAGTGTTTCATTGGTACTGAAATAGATTACCTGAGCTTTTTTATTTCTAATCTTTATAATTATGAAAACTGAAAATTATATGTTACATATATATATATTGTTTGATTTTTCACCCTGATCATTGTCCTCTGGATTGAGTGGTGCACAAGAAGAAAGCAAGTGCTTGCCAAAACAAAGTTACTAATCTAACAGTCAGTCTTCAAATGCCAGGCAGTAGTGTGATCTGTATAATAACTTTTGCTGATGTTTTATTACATACCACTTTGACTCCCCAATCTATTTTGTAATACTTTCCTAGTGACCACGAAATAGGGTTTTCCCTATTTGGAGTGTTAATAAATGCTTCAAAGATGATGCATAGATCCTTATCCTACTTGAACCACAAACAAAGCTCCACATAGGTGCTGTGGAAACTGCTGACCCATTTTAGGCAGTAAAGGGGAGGTTCACTTACAGGTGTACTCTTCTAAAACAAATTTCTGGAGAAATGATCTCCTACTTGGTTGTTATAGACTAGGGAGTGCTCAGAAATTCGAATTTGTGAAGTAGGCTGACCCCTAGAAAGATGGAATGGAAAAGTGAGAGAACCTACCACTAGTTAGTAACTGAGCTGTGTTTCATTGTACTCTATTTGTTATTTATAACATAATATTCTGGGGCAAAGTTTTTGTCTAAAGATGCTTATTTGGGATATGTGTTAGACAGAGTGAGATCTAGTTGCTAGTTGATGGGACTCAGAATACAGATACCTGGTGCTACCACTGACTAGCTGTGTAATTTGGATAAATCAACTAACACCCCTCCTAAACTGTAAAATTAGATGTGGATAAATTTAATCTGTTAGGACTAATCCTAGGTACAGACATTTAAAAAGCCTGAGAGAGAATCAGTCAAACCTTCACTGTTTCTTTAACCTGCATAGAACAATGGATCAGGAACACAGAGAATGCACATTCAACCTTTAGCCGAGGCGGGTGTGGGGAGGAACATGCATATGCCTGCACTGGCCAAGGCCAGCAGACTGGAGGCACTATTTGATGCCTCCCAGCATGCCAGAGACTGCTAAGGGCAGCCAGATGCATCTGATTGGTGGGCCATGCACAAAATCTCTCCTGAACCCCACCCCTCACCAGCTGCTGGCTGCCAGCAGCAATGATATGGGGAAGGGGGGAGAAAGCAGAGGCCCCTGCCACATGGACTTAGCCCTCCCAAAACCAGCCAGAACAGTTGGGGAGGAGGGTGCATGATGGGGGCTTCCCCTCTCCCTGCTGACTGGCACAGCCTGGCTTCTTTCTCCAGACCCACCCCACTACCAGGTGTTAGCAGCCAGGGGAGGAAGCATAGGTCCCCATCCCAGTCCCTCCACACCCAAACAGAACAGCTGGTGATGGTGCACAGTGGGGGCTTCCTCCTCCCCCGATGACTGACCCAGCACAGCTTTCTTCCCCAGGTTGACTCCCTGACAGCTGTTAGTTGCTGGGGTGGGGAAGGGGAGGAAAGCAGATGTCCCCACCTCTGCCCCCCCTCCTCCCGGCCCAGCCAGAATAGCTTGGGGGGGAGGTATGTGGTGGAATCTTCCCCCCTCCCCTGCAGACTGGCCCAGCATGGCTTGGGTAAAGAAGCGATGCTGAGTTAGCAGGGGAGGGGGAAGATCCCACCACATGCCCTCACAGCTGTTTTGGCTGGGTCTGGGGGGACGGGGCAGGGGCCTCTGCTTTCTTCCCAT
>NW_005842978.1:48508-80662 GCF_000455745.1 Alligator sinensis | reverse complement strand
CCCCAAGCCACTAACAGCTGGCAGGGGGCAGGCCTGGGGAAAGAAACCACACTGAGCTAGTCAGCAGGGGAGGGTAGAAGCCCCCATTGTGTGCCCCCCCCCCAGGTGTTTTGGCTGGCTTCAGGGGTGGGACAGGGCAGGGGTCTTCACTTCCCCTCTTTTCCCTCCTTCCCCTCTGACTGCCAACAGCCGGTGAGGGGTAGGTCTGGAAAAAGAAGCTGTGCTGGGTCAGTGAGCAGGAAAGACAACCCCCACCCTAGTGCTTTGGGGAGCCTGAGGTGGGGGGCCTCCATTTCCTCCACTCTCCTGCCTGGCCCGGCTGATAGGCACAGGCAGGCTTTGCTGCCTCAGCTCTGTGACAGCCCAGTTTGGCTAAAGCAAACAAGTGCAAACCAAAGCTAACCCACCCACCCTGCAAAGGGGGGTTAGCTGGGGCCCAAAAAGGTGCCTGGAATGCTGGGAGACTGCAACCTAACTTGGGTCAGGAGGAGATTTGGTATAGAAGTTTAATAGACCAACTGATTAGTTAGTTTAATAGACTAACCTAAACCAATTAAATGTGATACTGCATCCATCCAGGTCTATCTTAGACTGGGTTCTGCCATTTTTAAACCAGTCTACGTGCAGTAAACATATGTTCTGTTACTGGTTTAAACCAGTTTCTGATCACTTATACCAGTTTATGTACAATTTATCTAACTACTTAAGTGATTATTTGTCATCATTAATGCAATAGAGCAAGGACTAGGCACAATGGGCATTTTTATATGTGCTATGCAGGTATGTGTCGGGAGTGGCTCCAAGAGCTGCATCTCATGTATCAGCATCCCCACACTTCAAAATCAAACTGGGACACTTTAACTAAAACTTATCAAATGACCTTCAGTTAAAGTGCCCCTGCAGCCATTCTGAAGCACAGGGACACTGATACACAAGAAACAAAGGCTGGCTGGAACAAGCTAATTAGCAGACTCTAGCAGACTCAATCAAGTCTGCTGTGACACACTGTAATTACAGCACGTCGGACCAGCTTCCCAGCATGTTTAAGGACACCCAAGAAGCCCCTTTCTTCCATATGTAAAACTATTCAGAAAACAGCGAGAGTTTGTTTCTGGCTATGGCTAGGATTCTGGAGGTTGGAAGCCAAATAGTATCATGGGCAGAATTTATTAACACAGTAAGCTATAAATCCAAATACTATGAACAGACAGTGCTTTTAGTGGAATGCAGGGAGAAATGTAGGCTAAAATTCTTTACCAATAGCATAAAAGTGGGTGGATGGGCATAGCACAAGCCCTAGGGACTACCTAAGGAGGGGCAGGGGGTGTGCCAGAATAGAGTGGGGGTACTTTCTCCTTTCCCCGCACCGCTTGACACCAGCTCCAGCAAGGGGAAGGCACAGCAGTGATGGTGGGAAATGTCATTTCTGCTGTGGAGGGGAGATACCACATTTTTTTGTCACTGAAGACCATTCTTTCATTAGGCCACTAGGCGCACGTGTCCGCATCAAAAAAAAAATTAAGTATCATCTCCCCTCGGTAGTGCTGACCCTTCAGCTACTGCATCTGCACCACTGCTTCTGCTTTTCTCCTACCCATTGCTGGAGCCTCCAGAATCAGAGCTGAAGCCAGAGGTTCTGCAAGGAAGGTGTGAGGGTAAACTGGGGATAGGGAGGGAGGACTGTACATGGCATAGTTCTGGCTACTTGCACTTCTCTTTACATGTATTAATACCTGCCCTTTTTTGCACTTCAACTCTGCTGAAGACAGGATAAATTTTTATAGGCCTAATGCCTTTTCTATCTACTAGAGGTACACCTATATATTGGTCCATATCAGATCGGCACCAATAGGAGGAAAATTGACATTATCAGCAATCAGCGTTTTGGCTTGTGTAGCTGATAATGTCACAAAAAATGCTGCATGCATGTGCGCAGCTGCAGCATGCATGTGGCCAGGAATGCAGCCCAGCAGCTTGGAGAGCAGCATCCTGTCAGTAAGTCTGTGGGGTAGAAGGGGCATAGGGGAGGGAAGGATGGGAGGCATATTGAGGCCCCCACAGTGAGGGAGGGAGTGTGGCTAGGGATGGGGAAGGCGGCAGGGGTAGGTGCTGCCTAGCCAGGGAGGGGCAGGGCGTGGGACAGAGAGGCGGGCAGCTTGTCCCAGGTGCACAGGGGGTTGGGAAGGGGGTTCGGCTCTCCACCATTGCGTGCACCCCAGAGGAGGCATGGGGGGCATGTGCCCCCTGGATTTATATGTAGGGCATGGGTAGGCTGCCCGGTGCAAGCTTGGGGCCAGGAGTACACCAGCTTCTTCCCAGTGGAGGGGTCCAGGCTGGAGCTGTACTTGGGTTAGGCTAGGGCTGGGCAGGTGGTAGCAGAGCTGGGAGGGGTGGCTATGGGGTGGGCTAGAGCCACCCCAAAATTCACCGTAGCCCCCCCTCCTAGTGCCACTGCCACCCGCCCTGAGCACAGCCCCAGTCCAGCCCCCCCTACAGGGAAGAAACCAGCACAGGCCCTGGCCCCAAGCTTGCAGCAGGCAGCCTTCCCATGCCCCGCGTACAGATCTGGGGGGCACATGCCCCCCATGCCTCCCATGAAGTGTACACAGTGGTGAGGAGCTGCACCCCCTCCCCACCTGCCCCCCACACTCTGGATGAGCTGCCCGCAGCTTCATCCCATGCCCCACCTTACCCCACCCTGCTCCGGCTAGGCAGCGCCTGCCCCTGCCTCTTCCCCACTCCCTCCCTCACTGTGTGGGCCTTGATCTGCAACCCCCCTACAAATGTCTTCTGCCCCACACCCCTTCCCCCCCACAGGCTTACCTGGCAGATGCTGCTCTCCAAGCTTATGGGCTGCATATCAGATTGGTATTGGCCAATATGGCTGGTTAATAATCGACCATCGGTATCAGCCAAAAAAACTTAATTGGTGCACCCCTAATATCTACTGCTAGAGCTGCTGTCCATACCAGAAGGCTCTGATTGTTTATAAGCCCCTTTATACTTGTAAAACAGCTTTGACCCATTTTCAAAAAATGTAGTACATGTGTGGAAAGGAACAGTGCTGGTGATAAGTGTTTGGGAGTCCACATGAATTGTGGATGTTCAACACCTCTCTGGATGAAGCTGGCATGAATTAATTGTCAGGACATGAAAGAACAACAGTGGTTAAAAATGCACATATAATGTCACTTCAAATATTTTATGCTAGTCACCATTTAATAGTTATATATGTAATCCAGGAAGGAAACAGCATATGAAAAGCAGTTATATGTGCTACATAAACTGGGTTAAATGCCTCTTAGTTACTTCACTGAGTCTCAGATGTAACTCCCAGAATGTCACAGCATTACATGCGATCACTCTTTCCCCATTTTTATCAGACATAGGGTGCATATTAATGCAAATGGAAAAACACTGGAGCTTATCGCTCTGGAGTCTATTGATCCTGCAAGCACAGCATATTAAGCCGTGTTAGAGCAGCTTCCGCTGGCAGGGGGCTTAGAGGGGAGAGGAAGAGTCAGCATGCCAGCGTGGGGCTGCTCTGACCCATCTCAGTGTTTTGCAGAAGAGCTGGATGGAGCATGGGGCAGCCTTGCACTGAAGCACCCTTGTGCCCCAGTCATCCAGAGCCACATCTACATGTACACTGCTACACATGAAGAAACTCCACCACAGACTAGTACTTGCATTTACAAGTACTAACCTGTGGTGGAATTTATTAATTTCATACCTAATAGGGCTGCACATGTAAACAAGGAGACATTTACTGTGGAGCTAATTAGGCAGCTCCACAGTAAATGTCTTATGTAGATGCACCCACAGTAAACAGTGCAAAGATTTTCTTGCACCATCTAATATTTTTAAGGGAAAAGAATAAAAATAAACAACCTGTAGTATAATAAAGGAAATACCTTTACCTGATGACCAACCTGCATGAGTTAATTGGTAGGAACAGTGGACTCTCCTGCAAAATCTTTCCTCAAGACTAATTTTTTCTGTGATTTCTTCAGGTAATTAGACAATTAGTAGTGGCTAGGTTGAATGTTAGTGTTAGCAGATTTATGTATTACTTTTTAAAAAATGTGACATTCTAAACCATTTAGATGCACATATCATGAGGATATGTAACAATGTAAATCTTTTACTCTTATAGTCATCCTTTCTTTTTCTGAGTGTTTTGCTTGTAACACCCATATATTGCATTGTAAATTAGACTTCACTGTTCGGAAGAGGAGCCATCTATTCCTATGTATTTGTAAAGCACTTTTCAAAGTAATTTTCCAGTCTTGAGGTGTTTGGGTAGCACTTCAATGCAAATAATAAAAATAACTAAAATAAATACTTATCTTTCCAGTGTGTCTAACACAGTAAGTAGACCATGGGAATGAATGTGTTATCAATACCTAGGTAGACAAGGTTCTTTGGGTAAATCTAATATCTTTTATTAGATCGCCTCAAATACTTGGAAAAAACTCTTCTTTGCTAGCTTCCAGGTATAAATACCCTTTGGCAGGCTGAGGAAGAGGAAGTTGGTGTGTGCTCTTCCTGGATGGAATGAATACTAAAGATTCAATGTGGAGACCTAGAATAATTCTTCCAATGCCTCTGCCTCAAGGAATATTTCCACAACCAAAATGAATCCACTTCTAACAACAATTCATTCTCTGACAACTTTGGGGAAAAGACCAACCCCCAAGATCCCCAAAAAACATCAGATTGGACCTCAGAATGGATTACACTCTAACCTTGATCACTATATTGACTGCTTCAGGGAAAGAACGTGCAATGAAATAATCAACAACACATACCACCATAACAACCTCTCCCTCTCAGAGAGAAGGGCCATAGAATCTCTAAGATCTAACCACCAAAGGGTAATACAACCAGAAGATAAAGAAAGAGCCATAGTCATCCTTAACCATGAAGACTACATAAAAGAAGCCAACAGACAACTCTCTGACACCATTTACTACAAAAAACTACAGGAAGATCCTATTCCCCATTTCACCTTGAAATTCAAAACTACCATCAAATCATTTCCATCAGAACTACAAAAAAAGCTACAGACCTTGATCCCCCCAACACCTACGATAAAGAAAGAGCCATAGTCATCCTTAACCATGAAGACTACATAAAAGAAGCCAACAGACAACTCTCTGACACCATTTACTACAAAAAACTACAGGAAGATCCTATTCCCCATTTCACCTTGAAATTCAAAACTACCATCAAATCATTTCCATCAGAACTACAAAAAAAGCTACAGACCTTGATCCCCCCAACACCTACCTCAGGGACTTTTTACATGCTCCCTAAAATCCTCAAACAAGGGAACCCTGGCAGACCTATCATATCCAACCATGGAAGCCTAACTGAGGAAATATCAGGTTTCATTGAATCAATCCTAAAACCTCTTTTCACCCAAAGAGCAAGTTTTGTCCAAGACACTACAGGTTTTCTATGAAAACTTAAAAACATAGACCACCTTCCCAGCAATACTGTCCTAGCCAACATGGATGTTACCTGGTTATATACCAACATCCCACACCAGGATGGCATCTAAGCCTGCCTTACATACCTACAAAAGAAAAATGATATACATTTCATTATCACTCACAACCGCTTCAATTTCAATAACCAACATTTATTGGACCCAGGGGAGGCATCACCATGCCTAGGGTCAGGGATGACCTAGTTATGGAACTTTTGGAGGGGCTGGATGTGTTTAAATCAGTAGGTCCCAATGCTTTTCACCCAAGGGTGCTGAGGGAATTGGAAGGTCATAGTGGGGCCTCTGGTATGGCTCTATGAGCACTTGTGGGGCACTGGCCAGGTACCAGAGGATTGGAAAAGAGCCAATATGGTCCCCATTTACAAGAAGAGGAGAAAGGAGGACCCTGGCAATTATAGGCCAGTCAGTCTTACCTCAGTCCTTGGGAAGACCTTTGAGAAAATTATCAAGGAGCACATCTGCAAGGGCCCAGCAGGGGAGGTAATGCTCAGGGACAACCAACATGGGTTCACTGAGGGCAGGTCCTGCCTGACTAACCTGTTTTCTTTTTATGATCAGGTCACAAAGTCCTTGGACGAGGGTGTTGGGGTGGATGTCGTCTTCCTGGACTTTAAGAAGGCCTTTGACACGGTTTCCCACCACAGTCTCTTAAAAAAAACTTGGTGACTGCGGCATTGATGCCTACACAGTCAGATGGGTGACAAATTGGCTAGATGGTCACACCCAGAAAATGGTGGTGGACGGGTCATTTTCAACCTGGAGAGATGTGGGCTGCGGAGTCCCCCAGGGCTCAGTCCTGGGGCCTGTATTGTTCAGCATCTTTATCAGTGATCTGGATGTGAGTGTGGAATGCACGCTGTCCAAATTCGCTGATGACACCAAGTTGTGGAGCAAGGTGGGCACGCTGGAGGGGAGGGACCAAATCCAGCTAGATCTAGACAAATTACAGAGGTGGGCTGATGAGAATAGGATGGAATTCAATGCAGACAAGAGCAAGGTACTGCATCTAGGAAGAAGGAACCAGCAACACACTTATAGGCTAGGGATCACCCTTCTTGTCAACACAGCAGCAGAAAGGGATCTTGGAGTCATTGTTGACTCCAGGATGAACATGAGGCGCCAGTGCGAGGAAGCTAACCGTACCTTGTCATGCATCTACAGATGCATCACAGGCAGGTCCAAAAAGGTGATCCTTCCCCTCTATGCAGCATTGGTGAAGCCACATTTGGAGTACTGTGTCCAGTTCTGGGCACCACACTTCAAGAGGGATGTGGCTAGCATTGAGAGGGTCCAGAGGACAGCCACTCACATGGTCCAGGGGCAGCGGGGCAGGCCCTATGAAGACAGGCTAAAGGGCCTGAACCTATTCAGTCTCCACAAGAGAAGGCTGAGAGGGGATCTGGTGGCCATTTACAAACTCACCAGGGGGGACCAGCAAGAATTGGGGGATGCTCTGTTCCCCCGGGACTCACCCAGGGTTACTAGGAATAACAGCCACAAATTGTTAGAGAGAAGGTTCAGCCTGGACATCAGGAGATATTACTTTACAGTTAGGGCTGCCAGCCTCTGGAATGGGCTCCCAAGTGAGGTGGTACTCTCTCCTACCTTGGGGGTCTCCAAGAAAAGGCTGGACAGATATTTGGCTGGGGTGATATGACCCCGGCACCCATTCCTGCCTGGGGTAGGGGGTCAGCCCTGATGATCTGTTTAGGTCCTTTCTGACCCTAAGCACTATGATACTTTCTCCAGCCCATGAACACAACTATGGGCACCAAAATTGCCCCACAGTATGCCAACCTTTTTATGAGCCACCTGGAAGAAGAATTCATCAAGGACTGCACCATCAAACCTTTGCTATACTTAAGATATATCAATGACATCTTCATCATTTGGACTAAAACCCTGCAATCTCTGATTGAGTTCCATCAGAAATTCAACAATCGTCACCCCTCCATCAAAATATCTCTTGAATACTCCAGCACCAACATCTCCTTTTTAATCATGATGATCACTATCCAGAATGGTAAAATACAGACCACAATATACAAGAAACCCACGGACCAACATACATATCTTCACAGTAACAGTAATCACCCTAAACACACCAAGAAAGCTGTAATATACAGCCAAGCCCTCAGATACCACCAAATTTGCACTGAGAAGAACACCCATGCTTGCCACCCCACAAATCTCAAAAAAGCTTTCAATCAACCAGGACAGCCTGCCAGAGAGAGAGATTGCACTTTTGAAAGAACCACCGAGATACCACGTGAAGAATTGCTGCAGTACTGAAGGAAAATCCCTATGAATAGCCTACCACTGGTTATGACATATCACGCTTCCCTGGAACCTATATGGAAAATCCTCAAACAATTGCAACACATATTAGAAGAAGACTCAGTTCTTAAAAAGATCTTCCCAGAACCACCCATTCTAGCCTTCAAACAAGCCCTGAACCTTGCTAACCTCATCACAAACTTCCTACAGCCCAAAATGCAACCAATGGATCCAGACCATTCCATGACAAGAAATGTAAAACCTGCCAACACATCTTCACCACCCCCACAGTTATTACACCCCATAACAGAATCATCAGCATTCCTGGATCTTACAGCTGCACCTCCAGAAATGTAATACATCTCATCCAGTGCACCAAATGCCCTGATAGAAAATATGTAGGAGAGACCAAACAACAACTACACAGGAGAATGAACACACACCGGAAATTGATCAAAGACAAAAATACCCAATTACCTGTGGGGGCACATTTTTCACAAGAAAACCACTGTCTCTCTAATCTCTCAGTTTTAATCCTCAAAGGGAATTTACAAAATACCTTTCACAGATGGGCCTATGAACTTCACTTCATCAACCTTGTAGATACATAAAATCATGGATTAAATATAGACATTTGATTTATGATACATTATAACCTGCCTACCATCTAACTCCCCAGGTATCTCTCCACTATTTACCACCTATATTTATTCCTTCCCCCAGTCCCTCCTACCCCAACCTGACTCTCAGCCACTGACTCCTCAATTTACATCTTCACTGACTGGCTTTCTTGCATGCATACTAGCCTCTGGGTTCTTTATTATTCATTCCATCCAGAAAGAGCATACACTAATGGCAGATGTTTCCTCAGCCTGACAAAGGGTATTTATACCCAAAAGCTTGCAAAGAAAATGTTTTCTAACTATTTGGGTTGGTCTAATAAAAGATATCCGATTTACCCAAAGAACCTTGTCTGCCTATGTTCTTAGACCAACACAACTACAACCTATACCCCTGTTATCGATATTTATGTAGACAGTACATATTCATAAATTCTTTTTTTCATTATAAATGCAAATTTGCATTCCCCTAATCCAAGGCAGATGTTATATCCAATGACCTTTTATCTGTTTTAAGCCCCAAGGTCTGGGAGACATGATTCTTCAGTGGCTGGAAAATGAGACATAGGAGTGTGAATTCAATCTGTTGTACCTACATATGCAAGGGGAAATATGCTGTCATAGAGAGGAAATGAGAACGCTCAGTGAGGGATAGAAGAACGGTTTGATATGTTTATGGAGAAACCGCAAAATGTGATTGTGGTAAAGAAGGACATTATTTAGCATCTGTGAGGAAGTGAAATGGTGGACTAGGTAGAGTGACTAGTTTGGATTCACCTAATCAATGGTGAAAAAATGAGAAGAAGGTAGAGAGCATGGTAGAGTTCAATAGGCCTTTAGTATGTTGTGAAAGCATAACTAAAATTATTCTAATCTTAATGCTGGATTTTTGTGTGGTTTATGTATATATAATGTTCAAATAATACTGGACTCTCTACACCTCAGTCGCTCATTCAGCTCCCTCTTTTGTGTCAAAAATCTGGTTCTACCCAACTCCAGGCAGCTCTTGATGTCTCCTAAAAATACGCAGAACCATCATTCTTAATGTCAGAACTTACACTGATAATAAACCCAGTCACTTCTATCCTGTAAGTTTTCATATTCATACTTCATCTTATATTGCTACTGTTCATTATCTAGCCAATAACATGTTGGTATTATTCTAATGACACTAACGCTTGGATAAATTTGAGAACAGTATTTTATTTATCATAATTTGCCTGGTCCTAAAATTACATCAGCATTTGCAGCAAGTGATGCTACAAATAGGGCACTTGCAGACTTTAAAACCCCCCCAAAAATGGTGCTTTACTTTAAACTTGGCATGTTGCCGCGACAAGCTCCGTGCATGCCCACAAGGTGCAGCGCATTACTTCAACCCGGGTCTGTAACATCTGTAAAGATTGGGCACTTTAGAGGGGCTTTTTTGGCACTTTTATCTAATATCTGTTTGAATCAGTTTTAGCTAAAAGCTTCAAAAAGCCACACAGAAGCGCCTGATCTTTACAGGAGCTGTAGAGCCAGATTAAAGTAACATGCTGCTTATTCCAGTAAAGCGTGGTTTGGTTTTTTGTTTTTTGTTTAACATCTGGAAGCAGCCATAATGCCTACCAATTCTATAATGTAGTTATAACAATGTATAGTAGAATTGCAAGATTTCCTTATACTTATAAAACAACATAGCATCTGTCTATTAAAGATGTAACTTGCAGTAATAGGAAGAGAGTATAAGCATACTACTAGAAAATGGTTATCATGAAGAGAATAATGCATGAACTGAATCAAGCTGCTTAGTGAAAATTTTGATGCAAGTAAATGCCACGTGTCTATTTTGAAACAGATGGGTACTTATGATATTATTCCCATTGGCAATGAAAGTGAATGATCAATAGTACACATTTTAGGAACAGTAAAAAGAATAAGAAGGCAATTTAATTTCACACTAGAGGTGATACTTCTAAGATTCTGAGCACTAGAGTCCGTTCGAATTATCTTTTGATTTTGAGGGAGGGTTAAAGATAATGTTAAAAATGTGCCTACCATGTACCTGTAAAATATAAGGTCAGAAGAAGGACAAATGTGTCCTCTTCTATTGAATTTGCTCTTTTTTAAATTTCCTGTACTGGTAAAGCTTGGGTATTGCCATGATCTGACTTTGCTTTTATTTTTTAACTATTATTTGTGTAACTATTACTTTTCTATAACAAGATAATCTACATTTAACTTTATATAAAACCATAGAAAATTAGGGCCATAAGGAATCTTGGGAGGTAATCTAGTTCAAACCCTTAATTAGGGCCAGATCATTCCTGATTAAAATTATTCTAGGCAAATGTTTGTGTACTCCTAAATAATTCCAGGAATGATTCCACAACCTCTCTGGGTAGCCCATTACATTCCTTCCCCTCCTCCCCCCCAGTATTGAGAAAGTTCTTCATCACACCTAATATCCACTTTAAATTTCCCTTGCAACAATTTAAGACTTCTTATCTTGTCCTCTGGAGCCAATAGAATAGTCTATTATCATCTTTTTTATAAATACCCTTCAGGTATTTTGAAAATGGTTATCACATTCCCACTCAATCTTCTCTTCTCTAGTTTAAATAATTTCATTTCCTTCATCCTTCCCTCATAAATCATGTTTCCCAGTTCTCTAATCTTTTTTGTTGTTCTCTGCTGGACCCTTTCCCATTTGTCTACATCTTGAAGCACAGAAACAAAACTAGACACAGTGCTCCACATGAGGCTTCACTATTGCTGAATAGAGCACCTTTGTGTAACTTTAATGGCTAAAAAGTTTGCAATGTTGTCTGGCCCATGTACATTGCCATTTGTTGACCATTACAGGCAGTGAATTAAGAATTATTAGTTCTATTACAGAGGCTGTTTCACCTTTAAAATTGCCACGATCCAAACCATTTAAAACTTTATAAATTAAAACAATCACTTTGAATTGGACCCGGAACCAAACCGGAAGTCAGTGCATATTTTTTCCTACAAGAAATATTGATAAACAAGGAGTCATTTTGCACCAGTTGAAGTCTTTGAATAGCTTTCATGTGAACCCACACATGCAGCACCTTGAAGTGATCCACTTTAGCGGTAAGAAAGGCACAAAAAAATGTCAGTCTTGCCAAGAACAAGTGAATAAAGAGAAGTTGGTTACTGTGGCTGTCCAAACAGCATGGCACCAAGTAATGTAATAGGGCTCCAGGTTTCAACATAATTAAAAGGATGAACATTTTCTCTGTCATTTTCTCGCTTAGCTTCCCCCAGTCCAGCCGTATAACTTCAGCCTTTTTTTAGACCGAATATCAGTTGCCATCTGTAGCCTCATTACAGACACTGTCAAGATGCAAAGATAGACTCAGAGCAGAATTTTATCCACATCTTGCAGATGACTAAGCCCAAACGTTTCATGGTTTACCAGCTGCCTGATGGACATGTTGTATCTTAAATTCCCTTACCCGCACCATACTTCATATTTTTTTCTTGGTCCAGAATTTTTCTTCCTATATAAGACGGCCTATTTCTCCTAACATTGAAATCAAAAAGAGGAAGACAGGGCCTACAACTTTTATCTCTACCCTTCATCTTCTCAGTGACATGCTATGGTAATTGGAAAGCAAGCTATATGAGGAAGAGTTGAAGGAGCTAGGTTTGGTTAGTCTTGAAGGGAGAACATCATAGCAGTTTTCAACTGTTTGAAAGGCTAAAAATGAACAAAAAATATCCTTCCTTGTCACAGAGGGCAGGACTCCGAGCAATGGTTTTGAATCATAGCAAAGCAATTTTAAATTGAATCTCAGGAAAAAAACCTTCCTAGCTGTAAGGATGGTAGGATAGCAGAACAAGCTGTTTAGCTGAGTTGTAGAAACTCCTTTATTGGAAATTTTCAAGAAGGATAGGCTGGATAGATGTCTATCTGGTATATCTTAGGAATAGTCAATTTTAAACTATACCAGATATTATACACAAGAAGTCTAAGACCCTCTTCCTCCCTGATTTGCACAGAACCGTATGCCTGTGTACTACCATGTTGGGTGGAGGGAATTGGTTTATCTGCATGGATTCCTTTGCCCGTACATTCAATAATAGGCCCATTTGCATCCTTCTATACTAAGCCTTTAAAGCTTGCTTAATTATGGAAGCTGCCTAGGAAAAAAGATTTGTAAACTGGTTGTTCCTGATCCCATTTAAATTAGTAGTTTGGGATTAGTGACATTCAATGAATGTTCAAGATGTCCTGCAGCATCAGGATCAAAAACTCAGTATATCCCTAACTTAAACATCCATGGTTTCAAATTAGGATCCCAGAGCACTGGTCTTTAAATGAATGTTTCATTTATTCAGATTCTTCAAAGTGAAGCTCCTAATAAAAACATATGGGGGGGGACATTAAATTTTCCCCTCATGCTTAATTCTGCAATGTGTCCAGAAAGCATAATGTGCTACCTTAGTAGAATCTGCCTTAAATAAGGAAGTTTGATCTAATTTCTTCTCAACCAGCCTAAGGGAGTTAGGCTCCTAACTCCACATTCCTGCTCTCACTGAAATCCAAGGGAGAAGGATGAGGCCTATAGCTTTTATCTCTACTGAACCATTTCTCTCATTTCAGTGACTTGCCATGTCAGTTGTCTATAAGAATCTCTTCACAGATGTGTAAATATTCATTGCAAACTGAATATTTAGTTGGATGCTTTGCTATCCTTTGAAAATCTGCTGAAGTCCGTAAAGTGGCTTCAGGTTTAAATATATGTCATCAAGATCAGAAGCTGGCCCTATGCTGGTAGCATCAGAAGGAGACCAAATAACTGAGTAGTCTGTCCATAAAACTGAGTTTCTCTCCCCTGCACATCCCAACTGGGTTTCAGGCTAAACCATTTGATTGTTTTGTCTGCATGAATTCAGTTAGAAAAATATCTATATACTCTTCTTGCTTTTTTCAGGATCTAGAACTGGGAATTGAAAACCACTGCAAGGAGTACATTTACTTAAGGATATTTTCTCTTTCAGTTATACTGGCAGACTGTAGACTAAATTCATGTTAAAGTTCATTTGCCACATGTGAACCAGAGAACATTTTGTCATGCATACATTACTGAACTCATCTGTACTAAATGATCCAAAAATGAATGGCTATCCCAAGATGCATAATAGCATAACAAAGTTACTAGATATAATCAGACTAGGTTTTAATGCTAAGTAGAACAAGTTACAAAAGTTGTTAGAAGCTGTAGTGAAACATTAACAAAGAATCCAAACTTGTATATTAAAAAAAAACAAACCTCTTTGATGCACTTTATAATAGGCAGATGCAGGAAGGTTGTATTCAAATAACTCATTTGTATTAGTGGGGCTAAATGTATTCTAACTGAATACTGTAGAATTTTCTAAACAGGAGTGTTGGTTCACAACATTGATAAGAATCTGACATTTTGTTAAATCCACAAAAGACTATTTCAGAAAGTAACAATACTTAAAGCTTCATGTGGCAAAAATGGAATTTTAATTTACAAAATATTTGTTTCTTTTTTGTTCTCAAAACAATAGAGGAGAGAAGGGAGAAAAAGTAGTTGTTTTTTCAGTATGCCAAGTACCCATAACTCCCAACAGCTTCCACTGAAATAAGTAGATTCTCAACTCTTCTATGAAACAAGATGCATTCTGATTTTAAATGCATGGACAATTATATAATTTTACAAATACCTTATTTTCACTGATTACATTAATATTATTTTTTAATGTGCTGGTGTTGAAAGTGCATACAAATACAAGTATCTCTCTGAAATAGTACACAGATATGAATAATAGCCCTAAGTTCTATTTTCAGTCCATCCCATCAACTCTTACTGTCTGTATTGCCTTGGGACCTCTTATATTTATGTAATTATAGATAGTCCCATAACTGAGTCTAAGTAAGATTATAGGTTTCATTTTGTTCAGTTCAGTTAACTTTCTAGCAGTGAAATTTCTTTCTTCCATTTATTATCACTCAGGTTGATTTCTGGTACAATGAAACTGCAACATTTGCAAAAGCATCATTTGACTTGGGACATAATGAAAGCTATAGAAACACTGGAAAGGGGTATGTCTTCCTCTGTCCAAAATGTAGGTATCTCCCTGCTACCCATAGTTGGGAAGCCGTGTTAGGCTTTGTTTCAGAGCCTGCAGTACCCACCTAGAATTAAAGGCCCAAGTTGTCCCTTCATGTCTGGAAGACTGACCAAGTCAAGAGGGAATGGAAATGGGTGCTCACCTCATGCATAATAACTTATTGGCTGCTATGCTATTGGCAAACCTTGCTTTGACAACCTTTGCAGCCTGTGGGGATTCTTACCCATATCTTCCTACTCCCAAAAGAGTGTCTTAATCCCCAGGCTGTAGACTATATTGAGCTGAGAGCATCCTCCACCATAAAGATGGAGCTGGGATACAATGCAGAAAGAATACAAATCTCTTGGAGACAAAGAGGAAGAAAAACCAAGAACCTGACTCTAACCCAGTAAGGTGGGCATTTCTTAGGATGGAAGGCTGGGTTATGGTCCACCCATTCCTATTTATTTATTTTATGCAATAACTATTTAATGCAAAATGCATACACATTTCAAGAAATAGGTGTTGATGATGGTGTGACCTGTAGGTAATAACCTCATGGTGTTGAGGCACTCGCTTAGGAGGTGGGAACCATGATTTTTAGGTCCTCATCAGTATGGAGTTCAACCTGCATCTCCTGCTTCTTTAAGAGTGCCTCAGTCACCCTCTCCTTTAGTGTGGTTGCCTTCCCACTGAAGCTGGGCCATTGTGCAGTCCAGATGCAGGATTCATAGGGCCAGAGGGAGAACAAGCAAGAAGGAATCTGACTCTATGATCCAGTGATGGAATATTTCCCTAGAAATGAGGGAATCCTAAATGATGGTTCCTGCTCTTATTCTAAACTGAAGGAGTAGAGAGTGCCCTCACCTGGACTAACTCATAATCTGGTGGCTAGGACACTGTCCTGGCAAGTGGGAGATGTGGGTTTTAACTGCTCAGATTTCACAGGATCTATAACCCCAGTTCTCCTCTTCTTGGAAAGTACTCTAACCACTAGGGTATTAAATAAAAAATGGACAACACCACCACCACTTTTTCTCTGTATGTTTTTTAATGGAAGCAGCAATGACTGTTGTGCTTCGTATTGAACTCATTGCTGTCAATATGCATTAGATGTGTTATGAGGACATCTCTGGGATCACCCCTTCACAGCTCTTAGGTCTTTCTGAATTCCCAGCACCATGCCAGATGCTCAGTTTAGCCAGATTTACAGGAATATGCATGGTAGCAGCACTCTAGGTGCATAAACAAATTTATTCCTGAAAACTTAGGGTGCACACAGAAGTGACCCGGTAAATAATAAATCTGGACAAATGTGAAACTTGTTCAGTTGCACACACAAATGAAGTTTTTTACATGAACAAAAGAAGACTGGAGGATGGAAATGTAGAGTACATCAGTGACACATCTCTTCTTGTAATCTTTTTTCTGTTAAACTAGATAGCCACCTAAATTGTACTGGAAAGATATTGTACAAAGTCTGTATGTATGCTTTTGAAATTCAACTTGCAGGTGAATTTGGGGTACTAATGGTTTATATAAAATATTTATATGTACATGTCCATGAGAGACTGGGAGTGAGGAGAAGAGCAGATATAACTGCTGAAAGTGTATCCTTTGACATGAAGCTACCTATTAAGGAAGATTAAATATGGCAGTGTATAGCCACTCTCTTTCTCACCAACAGTCTTCTCTAGGAAAAAAACCCAAAGATGTGAAAGGCTTGAAAGCTAAATAGCGATGTCATCGAATTGTGGAGTTCCCTTCTGAAAAAAGCTTTATACCATATTTATGCAAATCCAAGATGACCCTGAATTTAAGATAACCCCCAATAATTAGATTATAAACATAGAACATTTATGTTTTCCATGTATGGGATCTAATTATTGGAAGATCAACTTAAATGTGCCCCCCTCCCCTGCCCCCACAGCAGGCTGTGGGCAGACAGGTGATAAGGGGGGCAATAATGGGGCAGGTGGTAGAGGGACAAGCAGTGGGGAAGTGGTGGGGGGCATGCAGCAGGGCAGGTGGTGAGGGACGTAGTAAGGGGGCAAGCAGTGGAGGGAACAGTAGGGGGCAGAGGTAGGTGGCAGGCAGCTTGCCCCCTGTTGCCTACTTATCCCTTAACTCTCCTTGTGTCTGCCCCCCCTCAGCCATGGACACCACCCTTCTCCTCCAGGCTGCTTCTGGCCCTTACAGCCTCAGGTGCCCACCCTCCATTCCCCCTCTCCCCCCCACAAAAAACTTATCTCCCCAACCTTCCCCTTCCCCCTTATCTTTGCTCCAGTACCAGCAGGTCTCATCCCCACTGCAGCCTGAGGCACAGAGCATGACCCCAGCCCAGCCCCATAGCAGCAGTGTGAAGCCAGCACTGCTGCTACAGGGCCAACTGGGGCTGTGCTTTGTGCTCCGGGCTGTTGCAGGAATGGAGCCTGCTAGTGCTGGAGGAAAGGTAAGTGGAGGTAGACAGAGGTGGTGCAGGGGGAAATGGTGAGACGGGGGCAGGGAAGCAGAGACAGGAGCCGGTGAGGGCCTGAGGCTGCGAGGAAGGAGTGGAGGCAGGGTGCAGAGGCAGTGGGGGCAGGCGGCAGCTGTGGCTCCAGCCCTGACCTGCACTTGGGCCTGGAGCTAGAACTGCAGTAGCTTCTTAGCCCCTCTCCCCACCCACATCTCATACTTGACTCCAAGTTGAGGGGCTTTCCCCCATGTTAAATGGGGGATAAAACCTCATCTTGGAATCAAGCAAATACAGTAAGTATTTACTGTTTTTATACTTTAGCCAGGCATTGACTATATTTCTCTAGCAATTTTAAAGCATAAATATCCAAGATTGGATCATTGAGTTCTGTAAGTTTGAAGTTCCAAACATCTCATCTCAGAGCACCACCAGTTGACTCTACTCAGCAGAGCTGATTTATCCCACTGTTCTTTTGAGGCAACTAAAATGAGTGCCATACAATTTAATGTGTAAAAGTCTTCAAATTAGGCCTTTAAAAGTAGGCCCTGTCTAATACGTGAAGTCCCACTGGGAACTGCATTTATCTAAACTGTCTTTCTCCTTGTTGTGTGTGCTAGTTGGTTCCATTATTTATTTGATATCTATTACTAAGTTACAGAGAAGGTAAAGCCATACTGGCTAAAGTACTCTATAACCTGAAGTATCAAAGTCCACTGCATCAACTAACTATCATGGAAATGTACTGTCAGTCTATTTTTATTCTCTGTTAAAAATCATCTCTCTTTATGTTCAGTTTGAAGTGACAGACAGAAATGTCTGATATTGCTCACGAAGCAGAAATTAATTGTTGCCTCATTTGATTTTCTTTCTACATGAATGAAATTAGACAGAGTAAGTGCAGCTGTCATAGATGTTACTGGGGTTTTAATGTGCTGACAATTTAGTGCTCAAGTTGACCATTCTGAAAACAAAGTGCCTATAATTCACAGAGTAAATTATATATAACAATATATAAAATGTTATAAATGTGTTACAAAGCATAACACAATTTATTCAGAAGCAATAGATAATATAGCAATACTTCTGCATTTACCTGAACATTTTAGCTATAAATGCCTAAATGATCTAGTATTTTGGCATTTATGGCTAAATCTTGTAACATAGTCTACTTTTTATCCTATTGTTCTAAACTGTCAATGAAAATCTCAAGCACTCTTGTTCTGTGTTTGATCTTCTCGGGCCAAACTAGCACAGTTGGTATGATCAGTAAGATTCACTTTTAGTATGATCAATAAGATTTACATTAAAGGCTTCATTCTGCATCTGCTGCCCACCCTATGGACATTTGTGCCAAAGCTAAGCTCCATTGAAGTCAGTAGACCTAACTGGTTAAGGGCTCAGTACTGCATCCTGTGAATCACTCTTTAGAGGTGCTGACTGCCTATTGACTGAATGCCTATTGAAGTCTGTTCATTTGCTTTGCAGAATTAAGCCCTAAATGAAATGAATGCTGTGAATCCATGTAAGGCCCTCCGTACCTAAAGAAATCTTAGAGAGAATGTGCTTGATGACTCGTCTGTGAAGCAATGCACTAGGTATCATAAAATTTTCAACAGACACAATCTATGAGGCACAAGAAAATGAACTATTATTGTACACAAAGGCTGTCTCAGTAAAACACTTCAGACAGCCCCGTGATTGCTTTTATTTCTAAAGGTAATGTAACAATGAGGGCAAATCAAATGTCTCATTTAAGTGCTGACATTTGGAATCTCCAAAAGCTTTCATTGCTTGATGATAATGCAATTTTCTGATCATGGAGTGCCATGGCTGACTGAACACAAACTTGAGCAGCAAATCTAACAGAAAATCTTATATGTACTATTTGATAAGTGTTTCTGACTGCAGAAATGGGAAGTGGGATGGGACATCTACGTTTTTTTCAGTTTTCTTGTCATCTTTTCTCACAATATTGTTTTCGTTTATCATCTACTTATGCTATGTTCAACAGCTTTTACTGGAACTAGTTTCTGTTGCTGGCTACTGTAAAATGTGAAGGCAGGGTAGATTTGCACCTTATAGCCTAATTAAATCAGAAATATATAGCATAAGCTTCCATGAGCCCAAGCTCACTTCACCATATATCTACCCTGCCTTCTGCCTGATTTCAGACAAACATGGCTAATTACTTTTCATTGTCAAAAATACCAGCATAAAGATCAGAAAGTGCCTCTCCACTATATATATATATAAAACAGACTGCTGCATTAACACAATAACCTTATGTATTGATCGTGCATTTTAGCATGCACCACAGGTCCATATTGGGGCAACATTTTTATATAACTGCTGCCATATCTGAATTGAAGACTGTGTGTGAATGGAAACAAATAATTTCTTATGAAAACATGGCTTCAAAAGCCAAATTCAATTGCACTGTCCTCATCTAGGATATGTTAAGTTATGTTGAATCTCTGGAGTCTGGTAGAAATGTTTGATGACTCTGAGAGTTTACAAACTCTGTGTTTCTGGATTTCCCTGCTCAGGAGGGAAAAGGCAGTGTCAAACAGAGATAAGTAATAGGCTCTTTGAATAGGCTCTATGATTTGGAAAATTTTTAAATCACTGTGTATAGCTGTGTAATTTAAATCCTGTTTCGTGTATGTTTCTTTTCTCAAAAATATATTTTTTTAAACAGAAGATAAATTATATTCCATTCTATTACTTTCTCCATCTTAGATTAAAACGTTATGCAGTAATATATTTTGCTGAACTGTGAAGCTCCTCACACTTAGCAAATTATCCTGTGATCTTGAAGGTGCAAAATTATTTTAATCAAAACAGAAATGGCTTGACTGACTTAAGAAATCCTGCTCTGGTTCAGAAGCCTTAACTACTGGTGAGCTATATACAGCATGTCAATGCATTATAGACCTTTAACAACTTTGTATGTTAATCATACGGTGTGACTTAGCCTATATTTGCAACTTCATTATAAATACCAGAGGGAATGATGAGAATATTTTATCTAAATAAGATAATCAGACTTCAAGTTTGGCCAAGTTTAAGATTAAACCAAGAGAGAGGGACCTTTTACAAAGGTCTTTAATGTTCATTAATTTATAACATATGACAAGAGTATTATATGGAGAACTGGCCATCCTACTATGTTGTTTTTAAAATGTAATATCATCTAGCAACTATGTGGATTTTTAAATGCTAGATTGTATTTTCCTGTCCCTGAAGAAAAATAAAACTTTATTTGTGTGATTTTTCCATTAAGTATTTTTGGGGCTCTTTTTAGTTCACTTTTAGAAATTGAGACTTTTGCTGCTTCTCTTTAGAAAACACAAGAGATCACTTTCATCTTTTCAAATAATTGTTAGTCAGAACAGAAAATTAGGAATCAGGATTTTCATATGATCATTCCCCAGGACTAACTGAATCTCAATTGAGATACCATTGACTATTGCACAGAGATCGGCAACTTTTCAGATCCGTGGACTGGAACAACTCGGCTTGAGTCTAAGGTGGGCTGGTGTCTCACCACATCCTCTGCCACAGCTTTCCCCGCTTTCATTTTCCCCAGCCCCCTGCTGTATCATGGGTGCATTTCCCAGCTGCCCTGACAGTTCCTTGTCAACTGGACCTGCCACAGCATCATCAAGCTCCCCTCCACCAAACACCCCCAACTCTGCCCCCCATGCCAGCTTCATGGACCAGATCCAGTGGTTCTGCAAGCCAGACCTTCAGTTTGACCTCATGCACATTGCTTAAGGCCAGGTCCAATAAAAATGAGGTGCTACAATGCCCAGCTTTTAGGTGCCTGGGCCCTAAAGTAGAATCCAAAGCTCTAAGTCACATAGCCCCTCTATAAAGTACATGGGAGGAGTTAGGTGCCTCAGTATAGGATCCAAAACAACCAGCATACTCATCAGGGAGCCACCTGAAGTCAGAAACCTCAGCCTGCAGCTGATTAGAACTAGCCACTAAGGAAGTGATGAGGGCCTTAAAACTACCTCCTCCATCTCCTCACTTGCGGCTGCAGAGAGGCACAGCCCAGAACCTTCCTGTAGTTTGATTGCACCATTTCTTTCAATAAATTGAGCAGGGGTAACGCACTAAGAAGGCAGTGTGGCCATTTTATAGTTTCATAGTAGGTAGGGTCAAAAGGGACCTGAGCAGATCATCAAGTCCGACCCCCTGCCATGGGCAGGAAAGAATGCTGGGGTTAAACGACCTTGGCTAGGTGATTATCTAGCCTCCTTTTGAAGACCCCCAGGGTAGGAGTGAGCACCACTTCCCTTGGAAGTTGGTTCCAGATCCTAGCTGCCCTGACTGTGAAGTAGTGCCTCCTGATGTCTAGCCTGAACCTACTCTCTGCCAACTTATGGCCGTTATTCCTCATTATTCTCAGTAATGCTCAGGGGAACAGGGACTCTCCCATAGCCTGCTGGTCCTCCTTGGCCAGTTTGTAGACAGCCACCAGATCCCCTCTCAGTCTTCTCTTGTGGAGGCTGAACAGGTTCAGGTCCCGTAGCCTCCGCTCGTAGGGCCTGCCTTCCTGCCCCCTGATCATGCGAGTGGCCCTCCTCTGGACCCTCTCGATGCTGTCCACATCCCTCCTGAAGTGCAGCGCCCAGAACTGGACACACTACTCCAACTGCGGCCTGACCAGTGTCGCATAGAGAGGGAGAATCACCTCCTCGGACCTGCTCGTGATGCATCTGTGGATGCATGACAAGGTGCGGTTAGCCTTCCTGACTGCGTCCCCACATTGGCGGCCTATGTTCATTTTGGAACAGGTTACCCCTGTAACCTGTCTAGATCTAGTTGCAGCCTGTCCCCCTCCTCCAGCATGCCCACTTCTCCCCACATTTTAGTGATTTTTTTCAGTGTTTCCTTGCTTTTATACAATAGTCTAGTAGTTAGAGCACTCATCTAGGATAAGGGAGACCCAGGTTTGAGTCTCTCCTCTGCCTGAACTGCAAGGGAATTCATTGAGCAGAGAAAGAGTACATGACAATTGGGAAGCGAAAGAGCATGTGAAAATAATGTGAAGCTGTAGACGAATGGTTAGGGCACTCATATGGGAGACCAGGATTTTAGTCCACACTCCCAGTATTCTTTCTGTATTTTATGTTCAATGGTTATTACATAAAATCCAGTCTGTGGAGTGGGTATTGAAACCCAGGTTTCCCTTCTTCTGGATGAGAGCCCTAACCAGTAGGCTGCAAAGGCATACCCAGTCTTGCATGGTCCTTTGCATGGTGCAAGATCTTGCTGAACCTGATTTTAGATGGCAGTCAGGTTTTGGTTTATTTTTATTTCTCTTTTGGTCTAGCAGGACTAAATGGTCACATTTAGCAAGATGACATTTGTGTTCTGAAATAAGCAGTTTAAATGTTAATGTGAAAAAAAATGTAGGCTATCAAGAGCAATAGAATCTCTCACCTGACCAGGTAGGGGGGCGGAAAGAACCTTAATCTATCACCTGGAGTACAGAGTGCACACTGGTACTATGACTTCACTAAATTCTTTGCAATATTACATGGTACAATTAACAAAGAAAGCGTTTACATTTTGTCCAGTGATCAGCAGAATTCATATATTATATATTATAAGAACTTGTTCAGAACTCTTGAGTTCTGTTATTAATCTTCTGCCATGGAGCGCTTTCAGTGGTATTTCAGGCACTGTGTTTCTTAGACTAATCTAAAGGGAAATGTGCTGGGGTCTGGTTCAGTGTAAAAGCTGCTCAGTACAGATCGTATACAGCATTCTCTCTAAGCATGCTGCGCTGCTAGGCTGTGCCCACCACACAATTTAGAGGGAATGCTGATCACATAAAATACTGTTTCTCTCTAAATGGGAAACATTTTTGGGGGTCTTTGTATATCACATTACTTTTCCTTTTTCACATGTAAATATTTGTTTACATCTTGGTGCATCTACACAAGACATTTTACTGCGGAGCTGACTAATTAGCTCTGCAGTAAAGCGTCACCATCTACAAGTGTGGAGCTATTAGGCTGGAGTAAACTACAAAACTCTGCCATAGGATAGTACTGCCTGACACTGGGCACATCTACATGTGCTATTAATGTGCAGCAATAAACTCCAGCACATATCATGCTTGAGTTTATTGCTCCTGAGCATCATGTTTGAACATGCACCTGGGACCTCAGCATGTTGAGTCAAGTTAGAGTAGCCCTAGCTAGCCAGGGGCTCCAGGGATCAGCCTGCCAATCTGGGGCTGCTCCAACCCAGCTCAAAATGCTGCAGAAGGGCTGGCTGGGACATGAAGGTGTTCCAGTGTGAGGCTAGCCACCAGACAGCCCCTGCACTGAAGCACCCTCATTCCCCAGCCAGCCCCATCAGCATCAATATGTGCATTCCTACGGAGTCAAAAACTCTGCTGCAGGATAGTACTAACTTGAAGCAGAGTTAATTAGTTTACTCCAACCTAGTAGCCCCACACGTGTAGACACTGAAACATTTACTGCAGAGCTAATTAGGCAACTAGCAAGCGTCTCAGGTAGATGCACCCACTAGTACTATCCTACAATGGAATTATTTACTTCACCACAACACATGTAGAGGGTGAACGGGGCTGGCTGGGGCACAAGAGTGATACATTGCAGGGGTTGCCTGCCAGCTAGCCCCCATTATAGCACCCTTATGCCCCAGTCATCCCCTCCACAGCACACTGAGCCATGCAGGGGGAGAAGCTCCGGGCTGGCAGGAGTTTATTGCGTCACATTAATATCACATGTAGATACACCCAGGATGTGCTATAATACATCTGGACAGGCTAGAGGCAGACTTTTGACAGACAACTGTAAAAATCTGTAGCTGCTCCCTATATTTAACTACATAATTGATACAATATTCCACTTCATAGCTAATGTTTTTCCAGTGAAAATAATGTAGTCAGTCCTTTGTTCTGACATCAGAATAAGGTAAATGCAGGCTCATAAACCACCTCTTTGTTTTATTAATGGCATTGTTAAATTAGCTGGTAAACCCATTGTAGCCTTTTATCAAATGTTTTTATATCTTAAAAGCCAAATTCTTTCCTGTGTAACTGTCCTGGCAGTCTCTACTTACCAAAGATGATACTATAATAAACAATAGACTGGCAAGCCAATACACAGTTAAAACATGAAAACTGTTGTCTGGATTATGCTTTATAGGACCCTCCCACATGTTGAAGGAGACCCATTCCCTGAAGTTTACATTTCACGGGAGCCTAGAACTGAAAGGGGTCTCATGGGCCATTGAGCCCAGTCCCTCATTGTATTCATAAACCATGTGGTTAATCCAGTGTCCAGAGCCCACTCTAATATACCACAGCCGCAAAGCACATTATACAAGCAAAACCAAAATACCTAACAATATGCCACAAGTAGAAAGTAGGATAAAGAAGGGCACTGCCAGTACACAATAGGAGAGAAGTCATCAGGTCAGTATATGCTCAAAGGGTCGGAGGAAGAAGTCCATGCTACAGAAATTTCCATAGTCTTTGCAATTCTGACTAAGGGGAAAAATTCCTGAGCCCAAATTCAGAAACCAGTTTGACCCTTAATGGAAAAGCAAGACCCTTCAGACATGTACACAAGAGCTTTCTAGGTACTGGCAGGAACACCAAAACACATCTGCAGCTGTTCACCATCTCCTTTTAGCATATGCAGACACTAGAAATTTCTTCACTGGGATGGGTCTATTGCCATGATGGAAAATGGGTAGAAGAGACATATGCCAGGTCTGGACTTAGTGTGCTCTTTCCAATCTCATTGGAAATGGTTTTCCAAGATGTCCAGAATTTGTGGGGAGAAGGCAGCAGCTGCTTACAAGATACCTTAGATTTGCACATAGTATCCTCAGTTAAATGATGTGGATGACATAGTCACAGTGATTTCCTCTCCCACAGATCCTCCTATTTGTTTTTTTTTTTATTTAAAGGATGGGTTGATGTGCTCCTAAAACTGTAAGTTTTTAGCCAGCTGCATTAGTTCAGCCTCAGGCAGGGGATTGGATTAGATAACCTCCAGAGATCCCTTCCAGCCCTACTTCTCTATGATTTTATGATTTCTTAAGCACCAGTCATACCTCTTGAATTCCAACACTACTGTAGCCACCTAAGTTTGGCAGCTGTTCTGATAGGCTTTGTGGGTTGCAGCCTTGCCCATTATTATCTCCTTAATAGTGCAAGCTGTGGCCCATCCCTTGAGCTTTCAAAATCCTGTCGGCTGTTTTGGCTCTTTTGCCTGGCACACAGGGCGTGATAGCAGACTTGAGGATCTTGACTGGAGTGTAATTAACTTGAATGAAAAGGTCTAAACTCAAATACCTTTGAGTCCAGTTAAACATGTTTTTCAGAATATATTTTCAGGACTAGGACTGAGGAATTAAGAACAAACTTTTGCTTTGCCATTTTATATATATTTTCCCAGACTTATTCAGAAGGGATCATAAGATCATCTAGCCTGACCTCCTGTACATCACAGGCCAGTAAATTTCACACATTCAGTAACTTCTTTTGTACTTGACCAAAGCATGCCTTCCAAAAAGGGATCCAGTCTTGATGGGAATACATCAAGAATGCAGCATTCCCCTTGGTCCCAGGTGTTAATCACCCTTGCTGTTAAAAAAGATAATTTGACCTACAGTAATTGATACACAATAAACATGAAACCCCATGACGCTTTCCTATAGATCCTAGTCGGGGAAGGATTGCACAAGAAATCTAGAGTCCACAACACAGAACAACTCAGCTTGTTGTTTTCATAGGTCTGTTGCTGAGTCCCAGAAATATTCATGAGAGAGCATTCTCTACAAATAGAAGTGCCTCAGGGCACCAATATATTTATAACAGATATTTGAGCTGAATTTGTTTGACCTGGTCTCTCACTAGAGTGTTCCTTGCAACAAACTACTAAAAAATGCTAACGAAATATGGCAGGCAGAAATGTTTTGTTTTTCTTCTTGGCATTGATTTTTTACTTTGGATGTGCAGTTCAGTTCACTTTGCTAGGAAAACTATTCATTTGCGAGTATGTACATCATTTGGCAAGTAAGTGTTATATGAGAAGACTATCATAGTGCACCTGAATATAATTGGGGCTGGTGAGTCATTCTCATTGCAGCATTCCCATTGTTCCAGGGTTCCTCATGTACAGAATGGTGGCTCTCTAGGGATGAAGTATGGCTATAAAGAAACACCAGTTGGCCCATTTATATAATGCAGTTAATACCTGCTATGACCTTGCCCCTCAAAAACCCATGGGTTGACATTTGTAGCAAGAATATAGATCCATAACTGATCCCTATCCTGTTTATTGTCCTCTCATGTTTTCATTTACCTGATTTTGAATCTATTTTTAGGTGAGATCAAAAGAGCTGAGAATTTTAAGAAAAATCTGGTAGCTGGCTGAATGCCTAAGCTTGTAGCACGATACATTAACACAGAAGTTCTGAATGTGTCTATTCAGCTTTCAGTTCCAGGCTAGCAGAGTTCAGGAGACTTTTGGAATTGGATCTGGACTATATAATATGATTTTCATTATGCTTTTCACTTGTTTTTCACTTAATATAATAGAAAAGATAATTCCTACAGAGGAAAATTAAATAATTTGCCCAAGATATGCAGTGAGTCTATGCTAAACCCAGGACTAGACTCTAGTATTCTTATTTCACAGACCCCTTACACTCACCAGTAGCCTGTACTGTCTTTTTGCTGTAATACAAAGAATATGCTATAAGTTTATAAGAGAAGAATCACGAATTGATACGGCAATGGTACAAATCTGCCATTTTCCTAAAAGGCACGTTTGTCCTGTTTGCCCATTCTCCTGTAAAAAATTTGTTACTTGCTTGACCATTTCTTGCATGTCCTTCTGTCTCCTTACCATATTTCTTTTCAGCATTATTCCACTGATTTTATGAAAGTCTCTGAGAGTTCAACTGAAGTGTAACTAATATTTACTGGTTTTTTACATTCCCCTTCCCCTTCCCAAAATATACTGTTTGGTATAAATATGCAGTATTTACACTGATGCAGTATTGTACAGAAATATGGATTTTAGTTCATTTAGTTTTTAGTAATGGGTGGAATGTCTGTAACCATCAAAACCATTTTACATTTTTAACCATATATTTGAAGGCAGGATGTTTATAGTTTGTAATTTCATTACTGTATTTCAGACATTTTTGTTATTTAAAGGCATACTGTTTTACATCTTTGCTAGTTTAAATTTGAGAGAGGGCTGCAAGAAAAAAAAAGTAAAATGCTCATGTTTCAACTTAAAAACAAGTTGTTCTGCAATTTGAAAGTCATTGAATGTGATGCAGAATATGTCCAAACAGAGAAGACTGGCTAGATAAGAAATTCAGTAGCTGTTAGCGCTAAGTAATGCATTCTGTTGGTAAATTGGATCTGCCATCCCAAGAACAAGCAATGTGCACACTTTTTCTTATTCTTTATTTTGCAGTGTAATTTAGTCCACAAATATTCTGGGTGATTTTAATCATAACAGCTAAATATATATGCCCCCTTTACATAGATTTACTAAAGTAAAGTGACACTTTACACCTAAATAAAAAGTCCTTTACAAAGCCAGAGTGGTGTAAAGGGACCTAAGAATCAGAACTGAGCCTAAATGGGTTCTCAGTGACAAGATATATAATGTACCGTATGACATTTCTGCCTTTAGTTGTCAGCTAGACTAATATCAATATAATGCGCTATAACACATGGTTTACAATGACCAAGGCATTTATTTCTGGTGATAGAAAATTCTGAGAATTTTCTACCACCAGGAAGTTTTGAGAAATGGTGCAATACAGGCTTTCAGCTTGCAGCCATCCCCTCTCCCCTGCTCCTTACCTTACGCTTCACCTGAAACCCAGGTGATTTTCGCCTACATAAATAAGTTGGTCCACTCCTCCTGTTCCTAGAGCTGAGGAGAAGGACTCTATGCTTCCCCAGATGGGGACTGGAGAACAGGGAGGGAGTCTTTCCCCACCACTCCACTGCTCTCCCATACTTTCATAGATTGGTCTCAGGGAGGGGGGCAGAGCATGGGACCATGAAGCATCAGAGCAAAGCCCCAGGTTTGTCTCTAGACCACATGGTCCCTAGTCTGGTGAAAGACAGGTTCCTGGGGTTGCAGCTTTTAAATCACCTTCTTGCCACATAGCATTTAAAGCCTCTGGGACCAGGAACCAGGGCAAGAAAAACTTCTCTGAGCCCTCTTCCCATCCCCACTGGTTTTTAACTGCTGGCAGCAAAGGAAAGGCAGCAGGGTGGGGAACTGGCCTTGGGGAGGGCTTCTTTGAGTCTGGTTCCTGACTATAACCCTGCTGCCTAGCGGACAGTCCCTAGTTTGGAAAAGAAGCAGAGATCAATGGTGGCTGTTTGGGAGGAGAGTAGAGCAGTGGGCCAAAATACCCAGTCTGGGGAGTGGCCCCCCCATACTTTCTTCAGACTGGGATGACCCTGGTCTGGGGAAGGCGCAGGGAGTCTTTCCCCACTGCTCAACCCCTCCTGGGATCTGGGGAAGGCATGGGGAGTATTTCCCTGCTGCTCAACTCTTCAGAGTCCCTGGGAGGAATCAAGAGGCAGGGAAGCTTATGGGTGATCTTTTCTGCAGGAGAGGCCTCTGGCAAGAGAGTTTTTCCTCATTGAAAGGGGAGGATATTTCTCCCACAGGAGGTATTTTTTTTGCAGGAGAGACGTGATGAACACCAGTATACTTGTGGTTTCTCTCAGGAGAGCAGCAATTACCCACTAGAAATGTAATGCCTGTACATGGCCAGTAGCTTCACTGAGGGCATTTTAATTTTCAATTCTACTATTCTGGAAATTTGAATGCAAGATTTTTTCTTGTTTTTACGTGAGTTGCTTGATCAAGAAGTACATGTCTTTTCCTGTTTCTCAGATGCTCTCTCTCTTTTTTTTTTAACTTTGTCATATGTAATTTATTAGGAATAGAAGAGTACTGTAATTTTGAAATGAAAATGTGATACATGCCAGAAAAATAGCTACCAGGACCTGATTGTAACTAAATATATTAGGGGAGAAATAACAATTTCTTTAAGTCCTTGTATGTTTTAAATGAAGGGGAAGTGCTAATTTCCCCCATACTATAATATGCATTTCAAAGTATGCATTTCAGTTTATAAGAAGCATACAGACATATAGTTAATTCTGTATAGTTAATACAGAAAAAACAGGGATCAAATTTGGCCCCAATGGGTGTGTCCAGATGAGCATGCAACATGTGGTTTGTGGCACCGCAGATCTGGCTGCGGCACCGCAAACCACACATGCTGCACATGCAGGCATTCCCTGCACTGCTAATTTGCAGTGTGGCAGGGCTTTTTGACACCAGATAATCCTAGTGTCAAAAAAAAAAATAGCGCCAGAAAAAAGTGGGGTGGTGGCTAGAGCCATGCTTCAGCTGCCAACCAGGCTCCATGCACCTGGATCACCACCACTGGAGCCCTGGGAGACCCCCCAGGACGCCAAGTAAGGCTGCTCATGGGGATGTACCCAATGTGTGTAGTCATTTGTGAGTGAATATAGGGAAATCACTTTCTCTAGATGTGCATAGATTCAAAGTATTGAAGGTTTTTTTGTATTAGCTTTCTTTCTTTGACAAAATGGAAGAGTAAGAAGTTACAATTTTTCATCATTAGCAGAGCTTTTCATTAAACAGCTCTATCCAATGTACTCCAAGGCCTGATCCTATAAATATTCTTCATGAAAAACTTCAATGGGCTTCAGACAGGCCTTCTGTACAGAGGACTTATGCATTCAGCCTCTAAATAATAATACTCTTTATTAGAGAATTAATAGCATTTAGAGAGTTGAAATGTTGCTTTGTTTTTCAGTTTTCTGCCTTTTGCATTGTCACAAACTGTTATAGCAGAATTCCTTAAATGCTATAAAGGAATTTTAAAACAGTAAATAGCCCTTTTAAGCAGTAGTCAGCACTTGGTTAGTTTTTTTCATTCGTTTGTTTTATTTTTTTGCTTAATATCCCAGTACTGACATCATTATAACTAAATTTGACAAAAAAGGAAAGAATGGTAAAACTAAGTTACTGTGATAAAAATATATTGAAAATAAAATTGACTAGCATATAAAAAGGATATGCAATAGCCATTGCCAGACGAATTGCAATAAGGACCCAAGTGTTTCTGTTCAGTGCCTTGACTGTGGAGCATTTAGTCTGTACTCAAACTTGTGGGAGATTTCATAGCTGTTAGGGACTAGAAAGGCCCTTACAGATCATTGGATCCAGCCCCCCGGTCTCTTGCAGGATTTGTCCCTTGCTACATACAACTAAACAATTCCAAGAACATCTAAACTCTTTTACTAAACAAGTATCTGCCACAGAAGTCACATATAGGCAAGGATTTTTTTTAAATGGCAAGAAACTGGGGGTGACTTGATTTCTGAAAAGCCTTTAAAGCATCTCCTCTTGGCCCCTGGAGCCCAGAAAAGAACTTGAATGATCTTTCATGCCACATATTGCTCCCGGCTAACACTCTTGGCAAGAGCAGGCCATAAGGAGAAGCTTGGCAATGCTACTAAGGGAATAAAACTTATATTCTGTGAAGCTTCTTCAGATCCAATTTTTTATCTGCAAAGCACAGAGGATGAGGCAGACACCTAAACTAGGCACATACAGGTGAGTGTGTTGTACCTCCTGCAGTCGCTTGCACTTGGAGAAGTCAGAAAATTTTACAGACCTCAGCAGGGCCAGCCTCAAATACCCTGGGGAAATAGGGAGAAGGCAGGGCAGCACCTCTGGAGCTAAGTGGTTCATAGAATCATAGAAAATTAGGGCTAGAAAGGACCTAGTCACCTAGTCCACCCGCCTACTCCAAGCCAGACCATCCCCAGCTAGGTCGTCCCAGCGAAGACTTTTAGCTGGCTCTTAAGAACCTCCAAGATTCCAGTCTCTCTGGGTAACCTGTTGCAGTGCTTTACTGCTCTCCCCGTGTGGGTTACTACCCCAAGTGAGAGAGGGTTTTTTTTTCCTAATATCTAACCTAAACATCCTTTGGCACAACTTGAGACCTTGGGTCTTTGTTCTGTCATCTGCCACCACTGAGAACAGTCCAGCTCCATCCTCTTTGGAACCCCCTTCAGGTAGCTGACGGCTGCTATTAAATCCCCCCCGTCTTCTCTTCTCCAAACTAAATCAGCCCAAATCACTCAGCCTGTCCTCAGATGTAATGTCCCCCAGCCTCCTAACCATTTGCATTGCTGTCTGCCGGACTCTCCAATTTGTCCACATCCTTTCTGTAGTGGGGGCCTCAAAACTGTACACAGTACTCCAGACGTGGCCCCAAGGAGAATAATCACTTCCCTTCATCTGCTGGCAACACTCCTACTAATGCAGCCCAGTATGCTGTTAGCCTTCTTGGCATCAAAGGCACACTGCTGGCTCATACTCAGCTTATTGTCCACTGTAACCCCCAGGTCCTTTTCTGCTTAGCCAGTTGCTCCCCAGGCTGTAGCGGTGCATGGGATTGTTCGTTCCGGCCTAAGTGCAGGACTTTGCTCTCGTGCTTGTGGAACCTCAGGAGATTCCTTCTGGCCCAAGCCTCCAATTTGTGTAGGTCGCCCTGAATCCTAGCCCAACCCTCCAGCATATCTACTGCTCTGCCCAGCTTGATGCCATCTGCAAACTTGCTAAGGGTGCAATCCATCCCATCTTCTAGATCATTTATGAAAATACTGACCAAAACCGGCCCCAGGACCAACCCGGGGGACACTGCTTGAGCCTGGCTGCCAACTAGATGTGGAGCTATTAATTGCTACCCTTTAAGCCAGAGGATCCTGCCAGTTTTCTAGCCGCCTTATCCAACCCGTATTTCTGTAGCTTGCTCGCGAGAATGCTGTGGGAGACTGTATCGAAAGCCTGATCAAGTCAAGGTAGTTCATGTCCACTGTTTTTGCCAGAACCACTCATCTCATCAGGTTGGTCAGGCATGGCTTGGGATCCATGCTGACTCTTATCACCTTCTTCTCCAAGTGCTCAGAGATGGATTCCTTGAGGACCCGCATCCGTCCGGGGGGAGGCTGAGGGGGCTGCAATTCCCTTTCTCCAGGCTCGGCGAGGCACAGGCGCTGGCCGCGCTCCCTGCCCGGGGGGCGGCTAAGACAGGCT
>NW_005842978.1:0-48258 GCF_000455745.1 Alligator sinensis | reverse complement strand
CCGCGGGCCGAGCCGGGCGCGCCGAGAAGTTGAGCCGGGGGGACGGGGACGGGAGCGGGGGCGGCCCCGTGTAGACAGGACGACTCCTCCTGGGAGCGCCGGCTGCCGCCAGCTCCGGCTCCCAGCCTCGGCACCCCTGGGGCTTCCCAGGGCAGTGCCGGCCTCTCCTCCTCCGCCTGGTCTGAACCCCTCCATTTCAGACCAGCGGGGATCCGTTTTAAAGCCTGTGCCTGCTTGACGACCTCCTCCGGATGGTACGGGGATAGGCGAGACAAAACCAGCAGGTCCTGTGTCCGACAGACCCCTTCTGCGGAGGTCCGGTGTCCATTGACTTCAATGAATATTTGCATACATAGGGTAGCCTCGTATATGTTACCGGAACTATAGGTCCATCTTGCCCAGCCCGCTGTGTCACCGGTGGCAGAGAGCGGGTGCCGAGAGGGCTGCCCCGGTTCCTCTGCCACTTGCAGCCTCCAGCAGCTAAAGTCTAGGACGGCCTCATTCAGAGGCTGTACCACTAAAACCCAGGTCAGTACTTATTGAAGCCCCTTTCCTCCAAGAATTTGTCCGATCCCTTTTTTGGATCTGGCTACGTAGTCAGCTTCCATAATATCAGGTAGCGGTGACTTCCATGCTTTAATTACACACAGGGTGAAAAAGAACTTTTTTGCGTTAGTTAAACTCGCAACCTACTCGTTTCCTTTTATGACCCCTAGATCATGTAGTGTGAAAGAGAGTAAATCCCTAGTTACTGTCTCTTCACCATTTAGTATTTTGCAAACCCTTATCATGTTCTCCCCTCAGAGCTTTACATGAAAAATAATAGAAATGCATTTTCTTAAATAGCAATAGTAGTTAAATCCACATTTGACTGTGATTAAAACAAGATTAGTATAATAGAAAATCAGGCTTTTTTTTTTTTTTTTTTTTTGCTTTTTCAGAAGTCAGTTAGCATTTTGAGTGTAGGTACAGAAAAAGCATATGTGCTTAAGTGCAATACCAAATCTGCCTTCACTGAAGACAAATTGGCATAAGGCATTTTAACAGTTCACATGAAGAACAAATTTGCATTCTGGTTATTTTTTCAAGAAGAATATAAGGTTTTGAGCAATAGTAAGTGTCAGTTTTGGTAGATCAATAGAAGTATAAAATTAAGAGATGCATTTCTTAAAGGCTAATAAACAAATATGCATCAGGCATATTTATGTGTACATCATATATTCTCAATATCAAATGCATACATATACATGCAGCACTTGCTACAGTTAGCACTAGATCTCATGCTTGGCACAGATGCACTTAATGCAAAAGGTACCAGGTTCAGGAAAACTGGTGCCAGAGACCTGAGAGAAATTCCATCTCCCTGCCTTAGCGTAGCCCAGGAGTTTTCCAGATAAATGATACAAATAGGAAGTCTCCCTCTTAGGATGACAAACCCACACAAATGTCCTTTCTGGAGTATTCTTAGTCCACATATCTTTGAACTGAACTGACTAATCCGCATGGTTGATCTGTCTGTATGGATCTAATTTGGAAGTATTTTCAGAAGGAATCAAAGTGTAAATTAGTATCATTTAACATTATTATTTCTAATTGTTATCAATTGTTAAGTGCCGTGTTTGAGAAAATGCAGCAGAATGAAAATAGTTTGCAGAAAAATAAAATTAGGCCCCAACTCGGCTGTGCTGAAAGGTAGCGGAGAAAGCTGGCAAATGGGAACCAGTTGCAGCTCGTTCAAAGGTACCTGACCCCCAGTGTAATGGAAATCCTACTAGTGGGCAGCCCTAACTTACATCACTGGGAATTTACCACAGTGAAGGAGTGCATGTAGCAAAGCTGTGTGCTTCACTTCACCTTTTCCTGTGTTACCCCAACATTCCTCTGTCACAGTACCTCCAACCGTGCCATTCCTATCTTTATCCTGACTTGGGGGAAGGTGTAGTTGTCTCTGTCAGCTCCAGGTTCTCTCATACAAGGAAAGTTGCTTTGTATTACTTAGCAGGCTGGAAAATCTAGCCCTTGGTTTGTATTTAACAAATAAAATATATTGCTGAGATATTGTGATTGACATAAATAAGATATGAGCTTCTGAGCAGCTTTTACAGTGCATAGAGAACTTTATATTTCCATAAACTGTAATATGTTACTGATCTGTGTGAACCCCTGAATTCCAGCCACCCTTATTTATTTTGACTTTCATTATTATTCTTATCTAAGGTACAGCTCACTAAAAAAATTAGAAGCTAGTTCTAGGTTAGACCAATTGGAAGAAAAATGTTTGCAGGATGCACATGCATGAATAGAGATCCATGAATTGAGATCCATACAGTAGTAGAACAAAGGATGAACAATACGTCAACTTTATCAAAGGAATTGTTGTAGCACTACTGCATCACATTCACTGACAGGAAAAGGTAGTTTCTATTGCAATATAAAGCCTAGCAGTCATTCATATTTAGAATAAAATTAAATCACATATAATGCTGAGGAAAAATGAAGTGTGGGTAGCTGTGTGCTCTAGTCTCATATCTAGCTGCCAAACCCAAACATTATGGTTAATATTCTTGCCCAACTGAAATGAATGAGAGTATTTGCATTGATTTCAAAGGCTTGAAAAATTAATTCTGTGAGTTTAGCTTGCAAATCTAGCTTAGCATCTTGGCCAGTTAGACCTTACACTTTTACCGGTATAAACGATCGGAAACCAATCTATACTTATGCACCGAACTTGTGTTCTGTTACAAAACCAGTCTATACCTGTAACAGAACAGACGTTCAGCGCACACAGCCTGGTTTAAAAATGGTGGAACCTGGTCTAAGATTTGCTCCCCCCACCAAAGGGTGAACGTCTGTTCTGTTTGCTACTAACCTAAACTGTGCTGCATACAGAAAGCCATGTAACTTAGATGATTCCTCCTCAGGCTTTTTGAATCTATACCTAACCTTTGTTAGGAGCTCGTCCTGTCACAGTGTGAGATTCTGTCATGATGTAAAAATGACAGGTTATGGATATTTCTGGGCAACAGCACACCCAAACTCTATTGATTTAACTTCCTAATTCCTGTAGAAGTGTATATTTCTGTGTACCACCAAGAGTATAGGCACAGGAGAATATCACGTGTGTGAAGAGGTATGTTTAGAGAGTGATGTCATAGAATAAATGTTTGATTTATGTACAGGAATGGTATAGGAAGAATGGCAACTGCCTGACATGTCTTTGTGAGAGAAAAACAGCATTCCAGACAGTTTTGCATCATTAATGGCACTTTTTTTAGAAGATTAAGTCAGAGCCTACCCAGATTCTGTTCTCCTTACCTATAGTACATTTTCCCCCAGCATTTACATTGGATGCTGAACTTTTGCTTCATATTCTGAATTGCATTGCCATGGTGGCATGGGTTTTCAGAACTTCAGCCATAGACATGCTACTTGCAGCCACACCGACACAGGTGTGAGCCCCCAAAAGGGAAGAATTAGAAGTATACTGGCTCCCCAGTTGAAAAAAAATTGCCAAAGTTTTCACTTACGTATCTTTGTCTTCTATAGGAATGATGTTTCTGTAGTAATGAAACTTAACATTAAAGGAGGTAGGTATTTCTCACACAGGCGCCATGCAAATGCTTAAAGCATTTAGGAGAAAATTTATTATCCTTTTAGATGTAAATTAATTCAGAAGGAACTGGAAAGCCTCCCTGTCACCCAGCATGTTGAAAAACAAAAGGCAATTTAGAAAAGCCACAAAATGTTCTTCTGCCTAAAGCACCCTTGCCAAAAAAACGTATGAATTAACTGTGTTAACTTAGAAGATTTATCAGAGTTTTTAAGGTTTATGTCTTCAAATGAAATGTAATGCTATAGAAAGTTAGAAAAATATGATCAGAGTCTATAGTATTGTTACTAAGGGGTGCATTGAACAAGAACAGCTTTTTTCAAAGAGTTGGTTCAATCCAGCACCAGTTGAAATGAGTGGGAGTGCTACCATGGACTTCGACAGTGAGAGTAGGATATGCATCACTTGAGTAAATGAATAACTACTCACTTGAGGAACCCAGTTGAATTCAGTGGCATTGCTCACACATTGGTAAATTCTCTGGGATTAGAACTGTGCAATTCTTAGGTCATATTCTTATGTATAGGATGTTGGATCATTTTTTTCCTCTCTCTCTCTGGAGGATACAATAATAAATAGGATAATTCAAACAGAATTAATGGAAGATGAAAGAAACAACCAAAAAATCATTTTACATGGCAGTTGTTAGAGGAAACAGAATCTTGACTCAGACCTAATTTATGCTTTTAAATTATCCTCTTGTAAAGAGCAGGGGAACAGCGAGAGTAGACGGCAGTGAGGAAGATGCATGTTCCTGGAGGGACTGGAATAGCTTTGGGCCATCATGATGGGGATAATATTTCTTATGTAGAATGCCTGTAGAAATGATCAAGGGAGAAGATCTAACAAGGGAACACAGCCATTGTGAGAAAGCTATCAGATATGAAAGAGAGAGCTTTATTTTGCAAACCTGTAGAAATACAGAACTGCAGCTCATGTCAGTCAGAAGGTGTTCACCTTGCATCCCTTGTAACAGTGGGTCACTTGCTGCAGAAGGGGAATTCGCTTTGAATGGGTTTATATGACCTTTAAATTATACCTGGGGCACCACTGTAGTGTTGTTACAGGGTACCCAGAAGCACTGAATCAGTACATATCTCCTTTATTCAAGATCTAGCGCCCCAATGTTCATGACTATTTCAGTTTTCTTGATGTCTCCAAGACAGAGGTCTTGTTTGGCAGTTTACATCTCTGCCTCAATCCCCAAGTATATTTGGATACTATGTTGATAGGTGTCATATAGCTAGATAAATCATTTTAAGAAGATGTTAAGAAACAGTTTTATGGATTCTAGCCAAACTAGAAGTGTGACTGGAACAAAACTTGCAAATCTAGAAGGAGAACCAATGGAGACAATTAGAAAAGCCTGCTTGAAAGCTGAGAATGTTAGAGGCAGAGCATAGAATCATAGAAAATAAGGGTTGGAAGAGACCTCAGGTGGTCATCTAGTCCAGCCCCCTGCTCAAAGCAGGTCGAGCCCCAACTAGATCATTCAAGTGAAGGCTTTGTCTAGCTGGGTCTTCAAAACTTCCAGTGATGGAGAGTTCACAACCTCTCTGGGTATCCTGTTCCAGTGCTTTACTACCCTCCAAGTGAGAAAGCTTTTCCTAGTATCAAACCTAAACCTCGCTTGCTGCAATTTGAAAGCATTGCCCCTTGTTCTCTCATCTGCCACCACTGAGAATAGTACAGCTTCATCCTCTTCGGAACCACCCTTTGGGTAGTTGAAGGCTGCTATTATATCCTCTCTGTCTTCTCTTCTCCAGACTAAATATTCTCAGTTCCCCCAGCTGCTCCTCAGAAATCATCTGCCCCACCCTCTAATCATTTGTGTTACCTTCTGCTGGACTCTTTCCTATTTGTCCACTTCCTTTGTGTAGTGGGGAGCCCAAGACTGGAGCCAGTACTCAAGATCTGGTCTCATCAGTGCTGAATAGAGGGGAAGAATCACTTCCCTTGTTCTGCTGGCAATACTCCTACTTATGCAGCCCACTTAGCCCTTTTCACAACACGAGCACACTGCTGCCTCATGTTCAGTTTACTGTCCACTGTAACCCCCAGGTCTTTTTCTGCAGAGCTGCTGCCTAGCCAGTCAGTCCCCAGGCTGTAGCAGTGCATGGAATTCTTCTGTCCTAAGTGCAGGAATTTGCACTTGTCCTTATTGAACCTCATGAGATTTCTTTTGGTCCAATCCTCTGAGGTCTCTGAATCCTAGCCTATCCCACAGCATATCTACAACTCCCTCCAGCTTGGTTTCATTTGCAAACTTGCTGAGGGTGCACTCCATCCCATCTTCCAGATTGTTGATGAAGATATTGATCAAAACCAGCCCTAGGACTGACCCTTGGGGACTCTACTTGATACCGGCTGCCAATTAGACATTGAGCCATTGACTACTACTCTCTGAGCCCGACAATCCAGCCAGTGTTTTGTCCACCTTCCAGACCGTTCACCCAATCTGTAGTTCCTGCTTAATGGTGAGAATGCTGTGGGAGACTCTGTGCACACAGCAAGGGCCTGAGTGCCAGGACTGCTGCAGAGACAGGCTGCGCATAGGCGGGTAAGGCGCCATGCGAGAGACGTTCTGGTCTGCTGGGTACTGGGCACCTTTGCAAAAGTAGCTTCTCCCTGGTGGCCACGGGAGCTCAACTACACAGGGCCCACTGGTGCCGAGGCAGCGGTGTGCTCTGGGGCCCCAAAGTGCCTAGCGCCACTGTCCACGCTAGAGTCCACCCCGCCTGTCCAGGATGGCAGCATGGGCTGCAGGTAGGAGCTGTGGGTGAGAGGACAACGTGTGGGAATAAGGTGGTTGCCACCTTTTTCATCGGGGGCAGAGGCAGGAGGAATATGTGTGTGTGTGTGTGTGTGTGTGTGTGTGTGTGTGTTTATAAATGTAAGACAAACAAAAAAAAAGGTTTATTAATGTCAGTTGTTTAAAATGCCTTGCACTATTACTAAATATCGGTTATCGGATCAGAATTGGCCAGATATGGTTGGTTAATCATCAGCTATTAGTGTCGGCCAAGAAAATCTTTTATCGGTGCACCTCTAATATTTCTCCTTTTCCAGTCCTCTGGGACCTCACCCACTTGCCACAGATTTTCAAAGATAATGGCCAGTGACCCAGCAATCACATTGCCCAACTCCCTCAGCACGCTCAGGTGCATTGCATCTGGTCCCATAGACTTGTACACATCCAGCTTTTCTAAATAGTCCCTAACCTGTTTTTTTGCCACTGTTGGCTGCTCCCCTTCTCCCCAAACTGTGCTGCCAGGTGCAGTAGTCTGGGAGCTGACCTAGCCTGTGACGCCTAAGGTGAAAAAGGCATTGAGCACTTCAGCCTTTTCCATATCATCTCTCACTAGATTGCCTCCCCCATTCAGTAAGGGACCCACACTTTCCTTGATCCTTGTCTTGTTGCTCACATACTTGTAGAAAGCAGAAACTCTTCTTTTTGCCCTTCATGTCCCTTAATAGCTGCAACTCCAATTGTGCTTTGGCCTTCTTGATTTCATCCCTGCATGCCTGAGCAATACTCTTATACTCTTCCCTAGTTGTTTGTCCAAGTTTCCACTTCTTGTAAGCTTCCTTTTTGTAATTTAGCTTACTGAAGAGTTCCCTGCTAAGCCAAGCTGGTCTTCTGCCATACTTGCTAGTCTTCCTGCTCATTGAGATGGTTCCTTCCTGTGCCCTCAATAAGGTTTCTTTGAAGTACAGCTGCCAGTTCTCCTGGACTCCTTTCTTCCTCAGACAGGCCTCCAAGGGAATCCTGCCCATCAGTTCTCTGACCGAGTTGAAGTCTGCTTTTCTTGAAGTCCAGAGTCCTTACTCTGCTGCTCTCCTTCCTTTCTTTTCTTAGGATCATAAACTCCATTTGACTCTGACTGATACTCCAACAAGTATACTCCAACTTGACTCTAATATGCCCAAAGAAAGTTTTAAAACTGTATTCCTTTTTTCTTTGCCTGTGTTAGATGACATTTGGACCATGGCTGTATTGTAACCAGAGATGTGATTATTATACATGTAGTTATACCTGAGCTTGCTCAGATAACAGAGCAATGATGCTATAGAACAGTGGTCTCCCTTTTTAAGTAGATCACCTTTGGCATTTAAAAGCAACCCAAGAGCTACCGTGCGCTGCCCTCCCTGCCCCCTCCCCAGCAGGTAAGTCTGTGGGGAGGGAAGGATGGGGAGCAGATCAAGGCAGAGAGAGAGAAAAAACTATTTGGGGGTGCACCTCCCCAGCAGGTAAATCCCACCCAGCCGGGGCCCCATTCAACTAACCCATGCTCCTGCCTCTGCAGCACTGTCCCTCACTGTGGGGGCCTTGATCTAGCCCCTGTCCCTTCCCTCCCCCACAGACTGACCTGCTGGGCTGGGGCACAGGCATCTGTGCATGCGGGCTCTTAGCCCCATGCCCCAGCCTCGGATCAAGTTCAAGAGGCTCCAGAGTCTGCCGCAAGAGGCTCTGAGATCTGCCGATGGATGAAGATCCACTGGTTGGTGACCACTGTTATAGCATGGATGTCAGTTGTGAATACTTGCCAAAGACTCTGTGTGACTGACACCATGCCATCGCAAGTTTTGCTGCTCTTGCTACCCAGGCTAGCCAAAGTAAAGTTAGACATATCCCATAGTCAGAGTAGTAAAATGTGTTACTGCTTCAAATAGAGATGGCAGTATAAGGTGGTTAGTCAGCCCTGCACTAGAGCATGAGAGAATTTTGGGAATTAAACTATGGCAAATGGGGTTTGTTGAAATAATGTTCTTTTTGTTGGGATAGTATAGTTATTCCTTTGTTATCTCAGCTGCAAAAATAGGCTTCAGAACTGTGCTTAATTGGTGAAATCCCAGTAGCGCCATTCAGCAACTTGACTAGATCTGTCTCTTGAAGTTTAAGTTATATCAGTTAGAGTGAATTATATCAACATGTTTGCTACATCATTAAAAAATGTTACATGGGCCTTTTGCAGTCCCCAAATAAACAATATTTAACTAGAGGTTGGCTTTACTGTGATTGTTAAATATTTAGAATATATCTTTTTGAAATTTTGATCATTTTATAAGTACAAAAAATGATTATTAAAAGGCAAGGTTTTTTTCTAAATATGTACTACATTTACAGTTTAAAGAATGCATACTAAACTTGACATTATACAGAATTCTTATTGTTATTAATGAGGACATGAGATTATACTGTATAAAGTGTCTATATGCATAAACAATATAAGTTGGAAATGAAATTTCCCTTAAACTAGGGGTTCTCAAATTTTGTGATACTGTGACCCCAAGTGCTGGATGGTGGTGGTGGTGGGGGACGGGAAGCTTGCATGCAGCAGCTGCCACTGCTGCCATCCACCACTCCACGCCACCCCCCACGCCGCAGTGTGTACTCCCTGGGAAGTTTGCAACCCCCAGGGGGGTTGCAACCCACAGTTTGAAAACCCCTGACTTAAACTATCTTTACTTATATATGATTAATATGTTACCTCTGTCAGAATTGACCAGGAGTTTACAGATTTGAGTGATGAGTACATCCGTAATCAAATCTATTAGAGGTGCACTAATATATCAGTGGCATATCGGATCAGTGCTGATAAAAGAAAAAATCATTTTATTGGCCATCGGAGTTTTTGGGTAGGTGTAGCTGATAATGTCACTGATAAATGCCACGTGCATGTGCACAGCTACAGCATGCATGTGGCCAGGAAAGCAGTCGGGCAGCATGGAAGGCAAAAGGGCATGGGGAGGTGCAGATCAAGGCCTCCATGGTGAGGGAGGGAGTGGGTAGAGGCAGGGGCAGGAGCAGGTCCTACCCAGCCCAGCCAGGGCAGTGAATGCCACCTGGGGCTGGGAGAGGGATAAAGCTGCAGGCAGCTCATCCAGTGGGCATGGAGGGGGAGGGAAGGTGGCTTCCTGCCACTGTGCGTACCCGTTGAGGAGGCATGTGCCGCCTCAGATTTGTGTGCAGTGCAAGGGCAGGCTGCCTGCTGCAGGCTTGGGACTAGGGGCTGCTAGAAGGCCACCCCAAAATTCCCTGTAGCTTCCCCATAGCCACCCCTCTCAGTGCCACTTCACAAGTAACCCCTGCCCAGCCCCACCTCCTCCCCCCCGGTGGGAAGAGGCTGGAGCAGCCTCTAGCCCCAAGCTCACAGCAGGCAGCCCAGCCTCACCCTGTGCACAAATCCAGGGGGGCCCATGGTTCCCTGGAGGGTGCAGGCAGCAGTGGAGAGCTGCCCACACCCCCATGCCTCTGGAGCTCGCAGCTCCATCCCGCTTTTGGCCCCAGGGCTGCATTGACTGCCCTGGCTGGGCTGGGCAGTGCCTGTTCCTGCCCCAGCCCCTGCCCCACTCCTTTCCTCCTCATCATGGGGGCCTCAATCTGTCTCCCCCATACCACTTGACCCCCACGGACTTACTAGCAGGGCACTGGTCTCCATGCTGCTGGGCTGCAGTCCTGTAAATAGATTATCAGATCGATATCAGCCGATATGACTAGTTAATAATTGGCTATCGGTATCGGGCAAAAAAATCTTTATCGGTGCACCTCTAAAATCTATGCTTTGCACATATAAAATGAGGTCTTAATCCTTATAATAACTTGTTAATTTTTTAAGGACTTTAATATTTTGGAGGTAGGCCTGATTTCCTGTTGCTTTTCACATTTTGTCATCATTTTACATCTGTTTATGGAGAATGCAAAGTGAATAGAATATGCTACATTCTTATATGGTAGCATTTTACATTGATTGTGAACAGGTGTAGATGATTGCTCAGCTACAAAACAATGGGGAGTCAGAGTCGTCTGCAGTTTGAGAATATTAGTTTGAATATGTAAAGATGGGAGGGTATGTAAATTGTGCTGGCTGGGAGACGGGAGCTCTGGAAAATAACCCAGGAGATTTGATTTGCTGTGAAGAATTGTACCTCTGTTTACAGGCGACCCTCGCCATTCGCGGGGGATATGTTCCCGTGATCCCTGCAAATGGTAAAATCTGCAAATAAGGCATTGCATTCATGAATGCAGTCAATGTTCATGAATGCAGTGCCCCCGGTCGCTGGGAGGGGGGCATGGCTCTGGCAGTGACAGCAGGAGCCTGGGGGTGGCGGCAGGAGCCCAGCAGCAGCAAGCGCGGAGCTCCTAAGGAGCTCCGGGAAGTGCTTAAAGTGTATTTAAAATGCAGGTTCGGCATTCGTGAATATTTGAAACCACAAATGCTGAATCCACGAATACTGAGAGTTTCCTGTATATCAGATTAGCAAGAATTGTATGTTTGGAAATAAAAGTGGATTAGGATAATTTTAATAATCTTGAATTTGCTGTTTACTTATGTGTCTGTCCTAAAATATATAATCTATGCCATTGGTTTCAGTGCCTTACCTACTGTTATGCTTTAACAGTACAAATAAGTAATAACCATAACAAGGTTACACAATTAGTAGCAAGAGAAAGAACACATAGCATAAATTGTGATTATCTTTAGCATGTTTTGTACTAGTAATTCGCTCTTATCTTTTTCTAAATTACCATGTTTACTTGCATATTTACATGCATCTTTTCTCCAAAAATTAGCCCTACAAAACTGGGGGATATGTTTTAAGCAAGGTAGCTGATTTCAGCATTGGAACTGAAGCACAGAGAGACTGGAATAGCTGCCAGGGGCTGTGCCTAACTTCCAGGCAGCAGAGTCCACTCCAGGGACAGTCTGCTCTTCAGTGTTAGACCTAGAGTTTTAATCCTGTCATAGCTGCTGCCAAATCAGCAGTGGCTAAGAGAGGGTTAAAATTTTAACTTTTGGCTGAGCAGCTAGGGGAGGGTGAGTGACACTGAAAAATCAATTGTGCCCCTGCTCCGTGATCAGTATTCACCCATGGCCAATCCTTTTTTCTTCATTATGCCTTCCCAAACAAAGTGCATGTTTTATTTGAAGGCATATAATGTGCAAGAAAATAAGGTATATGAAATCAGGCTAGGAGGTTGGAATATTTCCCCAGTGAGTGGTTTTCAAAATCAGTATATTCCCAAGTCAGCAGTCATAATATAATTTTTTTTTTTTTTTTTAAAGAATGATGTATGCAGTCTTACTCCACAGATACGTAGGCAGAGATTTAAGGAAGTGTTCTATCACTCAGTGGGGATGTTTTTATTTTATTTTGACCTAATAAGCTACTAAAGATACAGTGCAAACAACTTCCTTTCTTAGTATATATTTGTGCCTGAAGGTCAGAAATACTGTATCTTTGTCATTTACAAAATGACATGATTGGTTTATTAATTGTTCCATTTCGATTCTCTTAAATAAGTTGTGATTGCATTGTGGGGTTTACAGTTGCTGTACCTTAAGAAGCAGCGAGTTTCTTAAGGCCAGCAGCAATTTAACTGTGAAAATAGTAAGGGGTTGAGTTATGAAACTAACCATGCTACACTGATAAATTTATTTTAAACTGTTCTTTTGTTTATATAGTGTCATTTTCTCCAAAGGAGGCTAAGATGTATTATACTCCTTGGCATTGTCAAGAGCTGTGTCAGATATTGATTCCCTCATGGAAAGAGAGTGTCTGTTAAGGGAACCTACAGTAAAGCAGGGTCCCCTCTAAAATAGGACCAGGCCTAACAGTGAAACTCTCAATAAGTAGGTATGTCAATCTCAATGAGTAGGTTTTCCCACTTCCTCAAGCTGACAGGGACCTCTGATTTTGCTCCTGCAGAGGTAACATCATGGAGGAAGGCTCTTCCTTCTGGTTGACTTCCAACGTGGTATGCATGTTACTGGTAGTAAATCTATTATCTAGGGGAGTTTTGCCCCACTGTGTATAACCTCTATATAGAAAAAATCATGTAGTGGTTTTCTCTGATATGTATATGTATACATGCAGACGTTTTTCCCTGGCCCTGTATAAGGAGCAAGAATAGCTGTTTAACATTGCTCCATAATATTAGACAGTTCTGTAGGACGGGAAATGAAGACAAGGTAATAGTAAATCATTTTGGACAGGTCTCTGTTGGCTTTTGGTATGTCTTAAAAGCAACACGAAGACCTATCATTCTTTATTAATGATTATAATCTAATCCAGATGGCAGAGGGATTCCAGACAGGCAAAAACTGCATAACATCATTGGAATTTTGGTCAGAAAATGCAGTTAGCATCTCTACGTTTGCAAAAATATTATGAGAACTTTTATGAACACAAGCGCTCAAGACTTCCATTTTGTGTTCCATTCAAATGAAGTTACTGCCGGTAGTTCAGAGTCCATAATCAGTCACCATGAACCAGGTTTCCAGGTTGTTATAAGAGGTGAAATAGAACAAACCACTGAGCAAAATGAAAAAATTCCTCTCTTGCTACAAAATGAAATCTAGCCCAGGGCATGCCATTAGCAGGTCGCGGTTCTGCCCTGGCTCTGGACCATGCTGTCCTCACCATGAGATCCCAGCCCTAGAGCAGTTCCCCACCCAACTGCTTGCCCTACCAGGACTTATGGGGCTGGTCTCCATTGAAATCCTGGCCCTGCACTGTCACAGCTCCACCACTGCTGGGGGCTCCGTGGGAATGGAGTCTGCTGCAGTCCCAATCCGGCCCACGGGCCGAGCTTTGCCCACTCTTCAGCTAGGTTCCCTCCAGTAGTGAGATCTTCTTAGTGTGGGAGCTGACAGTACTCAAGCTATTGGTTACGGCTTCCCACCTGTAAAACTGTCTTTCTCTGCACCTGTCTTTCTATGCTGGAGTCAAGGAAGTTGTAGCAAGTGTCTATTCAAATGGCTGTGTATCAGCCAACAGCTCCCCTCTCCCACTGGGGGAGTTCTTAGCTGGACAGGTTCCAGATCTCAGGCAAGAATATATTCCAGTGAGTTACATTTTCAAATCGGCCTCATCTAGGCTTCTTTTACATTCAGTTTATGGATGATTTTCAATAAGAAAACATAGGCACAAATAATTTTGCATGCAATTTTAGAAAATGTGGCCTGTTAAATCTATTTACAGTAAACACATTAGTTACATTAAAAGTGTAATTAACAACAAGAATGAATGTGCTCTCATAAATGCCAAAACAGTTATTTCTGGTAATTTCTGGTAATTTGTTCCACTCTACTATAAGGCCACAAGAATTTGAACTCCTTTTTTTCTAATAATTTGTGCTGTATTTTACAACCCAGACATGACATATTGCTTATTTCTAGGGCAGTTAGATACAATTTATTTCAACAGATGCTGTGTTCAATTTTCTTTAGTAAAACTGTAGTAATATAGTCAGAATTATTGTTTATATTTTGAGGGGATAACAATGTATTTCGCAAGCCCCAGGCAAAAATCTTCTAATTTCTACCTTGTTTTGTTTTTGAAAGTTTTAAAAAAAAAATTATTTCCCTTTGTATGTGAAGTTAACATAACTATATAATACATTGCTCTGAATAATAATCTAAATTGGCTCCTCTCAAACACTGTTTATTAGGTCAACATTAAATTATTACTTTAATACTTTAACATTAAACATTAATTGTTGTGCATTTTCGTACTAATAAATTTGTTTAATGTTTTTAATACTTTTTCATATTTTCATGAAACAAAGTTCATAAATCACAGAAAAAGTTGTCCTCTTTAATTGGCCTGATGAGTTGTGTGAGTCTTATTAGATTGCCTCTCTAGTTAATTTAGCTCCATTTCCCCAGTTGTGGTGCCCAAGGGAATCAAGTATAGACCTTCCCAACACAATCAATTTATGCTAAAAGAGTTTATACTAAACATGCTCTTGATTCCCTGACACAGTGATGCAAGAGACATATCTGTCAGTTGAGGCTTTCCATTATACTTTTATTAAAAGCAACTATATTCCCCTTTAAGTTTTCATCTATATTCTTGTACTCAAGAAGCATAAGCTTCGTGACTAGCGACAATGTGGCTGAAAGGGCAGAGACCATAATAAGACAGCTGTAGCTTCGTTTCTGTTGAGCACTTGTGCTTTCTCCCAACCTCACCCCAAGGCTGTGGGAGGGGTCAGACATTGTAAACTAGGAACTTGTATCCATCCAGAGCTGAAAGCTAGTTTTTGTTTGGTAGTTTCCATGCCATAGCAAATTTGCACCTTGTTTCCAGCCATCGGTCTGACCCATCTCATCTGAGTCAACACCACTTGTCTTAAATAAAATGAATGTGGGAAAGGAAGAATATTTAAAAATCAGAAACCACAACAGCAGCGTTCAGAACAGCAGGTGAAGCAAATGTTGCTGAGCCCAGAATGGATGTTGGTCTGCTGATTTTTGTATGTTTGCTTTAATTGCTCAGCAAATCATTGTGCAACATAAAGTGTTCATTTTTAATGTCAGTTTTGTTGAGGAGTCTAAAGTGTGGAGATTTAGAATTGCCAGTTGGTACAGACTGTCCTAACGTGACTAACAGTAATATTTATCTACTCAGTTAAAAGCATTTAGGCTTGATCTTAACTGCATAAATAATAAAGATGAGTTCTAAAGACATGTAGTTGCCTTGTTGAATCATGCACCATGGAGGTGATGTGTCATGTTTGTGTCAGAATGTTACAACAATGAACTGGAAATGACTTGCAATACAGCCAAAACTGAACAAAAATTAACAGAGTGATGTAATGAATGCATACAAAAGATGCAATATAACTAGTCCCCTAATGAAGCAAACATATGGCTTTGGTATTGTGTGCATTTTATATGGATTGTACTGTAACACAATGTGCAAAAGATGCCTATTTGGCCAGGTAGCTATGTAAAAATATATCTTTGTTCCTGTCAAATTGATTGGATTTTAGATAAGATCGGGAGCAGTGCTGGAAGTGAGCTGTCAGTTTCCATTAGTTTAATCTAAATTATAAACACAGCAGACACTTGGAACAGCACAAGCAGAGATAAATGAATGGGTTTTTTTTTGCTTTTCTCTCTGGCTTTTCAAAGATAATATCAAGTTTTTAGCTTCTTTCCTGTATGTTTATTATCTCTATATTGATGGATTGACTCTTAATTAGTTTTGATTTAGAGAAAAATGAGGTAAGTGACTCAGGTTTTGCAGTAAAGTGAATAGTTCTGTTGTTGCTCATGTATACTGTAATGATGACAAGTAAAAGTCTTAATTTATAGGCTTTAGTTCTTTATTCACAAAACAGGTACACAAAACTGGAATGCAAGCTTTCCTGCACAGCTGTATGGCTTTAAAGATACCAATGCATCTCAGGCATGGCTGGAAAGGAACACACATAGTTTTGGAATAGGGAAGTCCAGTCTTCACATTCCTTCCATTGTAAATTTTTTGGCTGAAGCTGACAACCTGTATATCATCTGGGACTTGATCAGAATTCCCAATAACAAATCATCACACCAAAATTCCTACTTCATTAGGGCTTTTTTCCCTCTTGTCCATCAATTCATCTTTATGGATGTCTTCACATCTAAATCTAAATGCTATATATATATTATCACTGACTACTACTTCAGAAATGAAAAATTACCAGGGATTGTTCAGGAAAAATTAAGCATAAGCTATACTTCTTGTGTGATACCTAGATAAAAAACTAATAAAAAGAGAGAAGGAAAGAAAAAGTAGAAATGTAAAGAAGAACTCTTATTTTGTTGTTTACCACCTTCATTAGTAGATAACTTCATTTAACTAATCATGGCCACATCTGTTTTAACACAATAATTCAGCTGCATTAGAGCATTCCTGAGACATTGTAAGTTTTAATTTAATGGAAGAGTTGGAGGGGATGTATTTATCCAAGGAAATTATATTTTTAAGTACACTCAGTTATGCACGTAGTAAGTCTGGTTACCTGTATAAGCTGAATATGCTTCTAAGATCCACGGGTTTTTATGTGCTTTCTCTGCCTCATTACTGCCATGAAAAGCAGTAGTGCTCTAAACTAATATAATTAAAAGATCTATAACAATATAAGTCTGCTATTTTTTCTAGCAAATTGTCTATTGCTGGAATTTGTGTGCACACTATTTTTAAAATACAATTTGGTATGTATTTGCAAATTGTTACTGTCTCTCTCTCTACAAACTAGGTACTTAATCATCTGTATTATCCTCCTCTAAATATATTCATTTGTTCTAATGAGACCACCGATTATTCTGTTATGTTTCTACAGAAGCAGGTGGGAAGAAACTGCGGAGCACAGTTCAGAGAAGCACAGAAACTGGACTGGCTGTGGAGATGAGAAACTGGATGACTCGTCAGGCCAGCCGGGAATCTACAGATGGTAGCATGAATAGCTACAGCTCTGAAGGAAAGTAAGAAAGATTGCTACTTATATAATCTTTTATTTTGTTTCTCCGCCAAGTTGGTCTTGATAAAAGTTGGCGAGTTGAATCTTAAAGTTCCTACATGGGTAAATTCCTATTTTAAACTCTTTTGCCAGAGAGAGTTTTCCCTGAATAAAACAGTGCATGGAGGGAACTGCTCACTGCCTAGGTAGGAAGGTGCCCACCATGTAGGTAGAAAGTTCTAATCAATTGTCCACAAAAAAGATTTTTTTTAAACTATTATTGGCCAAATGGTTTCTGTGAAATTTTTATCTGTAGCTATTTAAAAGCAATTTCTGGCTTTGTGCTTGAAATGTGAGTTGTTTCCCAAGCCTCATAGTGAGATTTCAGATTCAAATACCCATGACTGATATTGATCTGCAGATGCTTCCTCTGCCTGACAAAGGGTAATTGTACCCAAAAGCTTGTAAAGATTTTTTCCAACTATTTGAGTTGGTCTAATAAAAGATATTAGATTTACCCAAAGAATCTCATCTGCCTATGTCCTTAGATCAACATGGCTACAACCTACACCCATGACTGATATTTAAATTTGTTTCTATTAATATTGTGCAAGATTCAGTGACAGTTCGCTGTTTCATAAATCATTAGATCATTAGCACTCACTTGCTTGAATGCAGGTAGAAAGGAAACAGAATAATTTTCCTTAGAAATGTGAATAGTATTTGTTGAAAACTTTTACTTTAATGTTAATGTTCACAAACTTTCAGGTAATCACTTGCTATGTGCCTGTTTCAGTCTAGGCCCATATGAATATGGAGAAATGTCTGAGCGAGAGAAGGCTTGACTTATTCAACTATGTGGGGTCCTGAATTGCTATTGGTTGAATACGATAGGGTAGTTTATAAAGCTGTTACAGTCTTGTCAGTGATAGCAAGTTTTTATGACATGGTTGACAAAAATATCAACATTGTCACTAAAGTGGAAAAGGGTGGAAAATAGCAAAGGGTAAATTTAAGCTTCTCTGCTAAAACTCTTTTGATAATTTGTGATACATTTCTTTCAGTCTGATTTTCCCTGGTGTGCGGTTGGCTGCAGACAGCCAGTTCAGTGATTTTCTGGATGGACTTGGTCCTGCCCAACTTGTAGGGCGCCAGACACTGGCGACACCATCTATGGGTAAGCATGCGTGTCCTGTGCTCTCAGCATAATATTATTGGTTTGTAATCAAAACACAGAATTGGGAATCAAGTGATCTTAGTTCTAGCTCTGGCTCTGCCTTGGATTTGCCATACATTCTTGCCCCACTCAGAGCCAAATTTCCAAAAGTTGCTTGAACTCTGGGTTCAACTTCTGATTAAGTTGATTCATTTCATGGATAAAGTTGGTGACTTAACACCTCTTAAAATCAGTGTCTAGGTACCTAACGTTTGACACTGAAATACAGAGACACTGTAAAAGTCTGCATTAATTAGAAAATATAACTAGAGGGTCAGTTTTGACTGTTTGTACCTTTATCTCTGTTGTCTGTTTCTCTGTCTGTAAAATGGATATTTTAATACTTGTCTACCTTTATGTAGCATTTTTCAGCCTGTATTGAAATGCTGGTTAGTGCAAATGCATTTTCTAACTGTACTTTTAGTGGCTCTGTGCTCACAGAAGTTTATAAAGAGAAAATTAATTTACTTCCAAGAAATATAAGATGAGCATGTATCGTACCAGTGAAAAGTACAAGTCTTAACATCAGTTATAAAAGATTATTTAATTCCTTGTTGAAAATTTTGATTTCATGGGAAGGACGCAAATTGTCACACATTAATTCCATAATAAGGTCACAAGTTATAATAGAATTGGATATTTTTCAGTTGCAGTTCATGGAGATTTTCTTTTTCAGGTGATATCCAGGTAGGAATGATGGACAAAAAAGGACAGTTGGAGGTAGAAATAATACGAGCCCGTGGCCTTGTTGTAAAACCAGGTTCAAAGACACTGCCAGGTAAGAAAAAAAGTATCCAGTTTACATGAATAGAAATACCGTGCTAAAACACTAAGTTCTCTAGAAAATGTAGTGGGTTATACAGTTGTAAAAAAGTACTGAGCTTGTATGAAAGACTACGGTAAATCTAAGTGTTTATTTTCAACTCTGTCTTCACAAAAATCGTGATGATGTATTCTAGGCAATTAATAGGGACAAAAATTATTATATAGCAAATTAAACCTGTTTTTGAAGCTATAAGCCAGGACTGTTCAACGGGTGGTGGCTTCAGTGACCCCTGAAGGGTTAGTATTCACCTTACAGGCTCTTGTCACAGTTGCCACTGCCTCCCCCACCCTGGTGTTGCTTCTGCCACAACAGCTGGGTTCTTCAGGCTCCCCCACCCTCCTCCGGCTTCTACGTCCTGCCCCTGATCTTGGCAGGTTGGTTAAGTAGTGGTGTGGTGGGAGATGGGGATGGTCTCCTCCTGCTGTGCATGAGGGAGGCTGGAGCTGGGCTGCCTGTACTGTAGGGGGTTACATGGTCAAGAGAGGAAGGGGGATTCTGTGTATGTGGTGGGGGTGGAAAGCTGAGTTGCTTGTCTGGCACATGCACCCAGGGGGCATAGAGCCAGGCTGCCTGGCTCTGTGCATGGTGGGGAGGGAACATGCTGGGCTGTCATGGAGAGCCTGAGTGTGGCCACCTATGCCATTAGCAGCCCTTGGTCTGTGGCCTGCACCTTATGTAGCCACTGGGACTGCGGCTCACATAGGTGTGGCCCCCGGCTGCTCAGAAGTTGGAAAGACCTGATATAAGTAATTGTGGGAGAGGAAAAAATTAACCAAATGATTGCAATAGGTCCCCACCTTGAAAAAGGTAGGAACCTGCTACTTATTTTCTTCTCTTTAGCAAATGTATTGTCCTACTGTGTTTGTATACAGCTGCTTATGAAAGGAACAGTGTGGAAATATGTTCACCAGGCTGTCCTACCAGAATAGATGGCATTTCAGGGGCATGACTTTTCCCATTGTACATTATTTCAAAAGAACTGTTTAGGTGCTTGCTTCAAAACTCGCTAAAGTCAGTGCATGCGTTCCAATAATTTGTCTTTCAAATGGACCAAATGGACATGTAGTACTTTTTAGTACCATTTAGTGCCAGAATCCTTTCAGTTCAAAAAATTGAATTGTTTTATCAAATATATATTACAAATAAGGGAGGAATGTAGAGAAGGCTGGCTATCCAAAAGATACCAACATGTTAAATGGGAATAAGTATTAATAAATACTACGTGCAAGGACTTGCTCAGTTAATGCATTTATGTACAAAATGACAGATCTCTATAGTATTAAATATTGGAGCTAGTGTGCGAAAGTCTGCATTTGCCTTTCACTTATTCTTCTTCTTTCTCTTCCTAAGCACCATATGTAAAGGTGTATTTATTAGAAAATGGAGTCTGCATAGCCAAAAAGAAAACAAAAGTAGCAAGAAAAACGCTGGAACCTCTTTACCAGCAACTTTTGTCATTTGAAGAAAGTCCCCAAGGAAAAGTTTTACAGGTAAGTTCATGAATATTCTTGTGTATCTGAACATGTTTCACTTGTACTGTCACTGAACGAGCTCAGGACTTCTGCGATTTATTCTGTGAGCCTTTCTATTTCAAACCCTTACAGAGCAAATTGCTACCATGACAATCTGTTATGTTCTATTGATGATTTAGCCAGTAAAGAAGTGCTCTGTGCATATTAATACTATATTAAACTAGTATATGTCACCTATACCAAATGTATGGGCTCCATTTCACAGTGCACCTCAATTTTCTGCTTCCTTTTTATCCAGTTGCATGGGTTTACAGCCTGGGTTACATTTACTGCTGTACCACTATAGCAGATTGAAAGCTAAATCACGTGAAAATTTATCTTTCATTAGAATTACTTATCTTTTAATAAGTAACTGGGTGCATCTGAAGAATCAGCTGCATTAGATCACGCTCTTTCTTATTTGATTCTGAAATCTCTATTTTCTTTACCAACAGATAATTGTTTGGGGAGACTATGGACGTATGGATCACAAATCTTTTATGGGAGTGGCACAGATACTTTTAGACGAACTGGACTTGTCCAATATGGTGATTGGGTGGTTCAAACTCTTCCCCCCTTCCTCCTTAGTAGATCCAACCTTAGCCCCTCTCACTAGAAGAGCTTCCCAATCATCTCTTGAAAGTTCAACAGGACCTTCTTATGCTCGCTCATAGCAGCTGTGAAACTGTCATAGCAACCAGCGTTACAAAAAAAATTTACAGGTCGCAAACCCTGGTAACACTGCATGCTTAATGTTGTGTCTTCTGAGCCTGTTTCTAGGGCTACAAAGCGATCCTGTGTTCTCAGAGGAAGTTGCACACATTGTGCCCTAAAGAAGGCCCTCAGGTGAAGGAGTGGAGCTATAAAGAACTAACAGGTTTGGAGTTCAGTGACACTCAGTTTTGGTCCAATCTGAAGCCATGGATTAAACTAAAAGAATCAATCTGTTTCATGCAACAAAAGTCCCTTTCAATGGCATATCTATTTTGTTGCTCCCTTTTCTTTATCTGCCCCCCCCCCCCAAGCTTGGTTATGCCACAGAAATGGAATTTACTCTCCCATGAAGCCATGTTACAAGTCAGTGGAATAGTAGACATGAGAAGAACAGTGGAAGACTGTAAAGCCGCTGGAAAAGAAAAGTCAGCTGATGTTTGGAACAGTCATTTAAGACCAGAGCAAACTCTTCATACTAGAAAGGTTCAAGACTTAAAGTGGCAGGCTTCATAGCTCCCGCTATTGCTACAGTGAAACCCCAGACGCAATGGACTCTAAAAAATAAAATTCTGTGGATATACTGTACTGTATGAAATTAAAGAAACTTTTTTGCATGGACACAGATTTAGCTGAACACTTAAATTATTTTCTTGGGGCTGCAACTTGCAAAAAAAAAAAAGAATAAATCAGCCATTTTCAACAATTTATATTATTTTTAAAAATAAATTTCACTAGTGCATGGTTTTAAAAGGGAGAGAATGCAACAGGGTGATACAAAGACACACCACGTTTATCATTCTTTAAACCAGTCATGGTCTGTGTTTTTGCAGACGTATATTAAAAATAAAAAATAATTTCTAGCAAATATTTAAAATTCTGTTTATGTGACAAGGAATAAGTGTAATATATTAAATTTATTTAAATGTAAAAGGTACAAGCCTTGTAAAGTTCAACATTATGTGCAAATTGTACACTTCTTTTCCCTTCTTCTTTCTCTGTCTCTCCACCCAAACTCCCTTTTCCTTTTGCTTTTTGCCCCCTTCCTGTCTCCCAGGATTATCATATTCAAAACAGCTACCTTTTGACTTACTATTCTCTTATGCCCCATTATTGGTTCAGGGTTGCAGATTATTCTGCGTTCCTGAATTCTTTGAGAAAAATATTGTTTAAGAACTTACTTTTTTCAAGCATGTTGAAAAGGATTTTGCAACATGGCTTGGGAGTACATTAAAGTAATTCAGCATGCATTTGATAAAGAAAATATTTGAACTTTTTGCAATTTATTGTACAGTGCATGGTAACTTATTTTCATTTTTTCTCACCTTCAAATTGAATTCTACAGCAAAATACTGGAATCATGTGGCCATTGTAAGATGTCTTCAATAAATTTGTTTTCAGCACCAGCATTGTTCATTCAAGGGTTGAACAATCATTCTTGAAGGTTTTGGAGAGAGGAAAAAAATGAACTGGAAGTCTGATTTTTATTAGCTAAATTTCAACAGTTTCATTTGCACTTAGACAAATAAATTGCTACCTATTTGGACATATAAGAAACAGCAAAGGTTGCTACTGATTATAATTCTTCCGCTGTAAAGTTCAATTTTTCTTGAACTAATATTTGTGATGGCAGAGACAATTAGGGATTATCAGTCTGCCATAAAAATGTCAAACTTTCGTTTGTAATCGCCTTAAAGAAATTTGAATATTAACAATCGAACAGCTATTTGACACCATCACCAAAAGCCTCAGTGCAGAGTCAACAGATCTCAAAATACTTGTCTCTAATGTAACAGGCAGTTACTACCATTGGGTGGTGCTACATGTTCAGATTTCTCATTAACTTCTAATTAAAGGGAATATAACTGGCTAACATTTAATGAAAACTGTCCCTCTTTTGGGTCTCTATATGCCTTTAATTCATACATAAGGTTTAATGTTGAAACCTTGCAATAATTTCTAAAATATATTATATTTATCTTTAAATTAAGGCCATACATAACAGAATTCTTCTGACTTTGTTTCAAAATCTATTATGTTGCCCATTAGAAAACTGTCTGTGCCTCGTAAGAGCACAGAAACATCAATAGATAACACTTAAAAATGCCTTTTACGTTTTGGTGCAATATGATATACATCAAGACTGTGTCTTGTCATCCTGAGATTATATAATGGATCAATGTTAAGTTAATGAACAGACTAATAAAAAATATTTATTGAAATAATTTAGATACTTATGTACCAGCAACAAATAAATATTAAAAAACATACAGACAATATCCCCTAGATTAAAACAAGATACATAACCATTCTGATACTGTGAGATGCAGTCACACATTCTTGTATGCATATTCCTATATAAATTATTTCTAATTTTTAAAGTGAAGGATGTGACCGTACAGAAGGTTTGTACATACTTGTCATTATGCAGTATTTATTTTAAAAATTAATGTAATTTTTTTTAATTTTCAGGTCTGCAACTCTACTTATGATTTAGTCATGTAAATAGCACTATTCCAGTGATCACTGCTGTCTTGTACATAGTACGTTTTAAAAGTTAAAAGGAATTACAGTTGGGGGAAAAAAAGGGCAGATTAGGCCTGTAATGAACACCAACTAATGTAAATCAAATTCATTCTGGTGATGGTATTTAACACTTTAAATAAAACATTTTCTTTACAGAATGTGTACATTATGCATTGTCTCTTTCCTAAGTGGGATGATTTGCTCCATTCCTGATGTGATCTTCATGGATTATCACGCTACAAAATAAAAGATCAATAAAACTATTTTTAGAATAATGATGTCAATGAGTTGCTAGAAATAGAACTTTTCTTCTGGTTGGGCTATAGTAGTGAACTTTTAACTGTACAATTCCGATTTGGAGATTCGGCCACCAAATTGGGCTTTAATCTCCACTGAATCAAATTGGTGACCGAAGCTTCTCACAGCCCTAATAGCTATCCCTAAATATCTCAGAAAAATGGCACTCTTTTGGAGCATGTCATCCTTTGACACAGGAACTAACTTGGTGAATGAAGAGACTGGAGTGGGAATAATATACTTGGACTTTTGAAAACAGTCCCACATGACATTCTCATAAGAGAACTGGGGAAACATGCACTATGTAGAATTACTGTTGGATAGATACATAAATTGAGTAAATAATCACAAGCAGAGTAACTATAGCTAGCTCTGTTAGAATGGCAGAATGCTTCACGAGGGTTACACAGGGATCTAGATTTCTGGGTCCAATGCTGTTATATATATTAATTAATGACTTCAGTTCAAAAGGATCTTAATATTGGGGCACTTGGCACTAGATAACTGAATGGAATCCAGCAAAAATAACAGAAGCGCTGCAGCAAGGGAAGAGAAACCAAGTGCACACACAGGGAACAGAAAGTGAGAGTCTAGCTAGATCAGTAGTGCTCAGTCTCTACAGCTGGACAGGCCAGATGAGTGGGGCAGAGCCAGTATACAGGCCAGTTCTTGCATGGGGTAGGTCCACAGGTGCCATCCAGCACTCAAGTGTGATCCCATGTCCCCGATCTGGCCACAGCCTGGTCCCCATTTGACCACAAGCCCAACCCTGCATGGCGCATCCAGCTGAAGAGCAGCTATATGTCAGTGTGATCTGGTACCCAGAGCTGTCATCTGGACCACGGTACTTCTCAGAGACAGAGAAGTAGTGTAGCAGTGTTAATTTCTGAGGCTCTGAGAGCAATATGGCTACCACTTTCCCCACTGTCAAATTTCCAGACCCATGGGGAGCTCCAATGGCCAGATGACATGGCTCCATGGGCAAGAAGTTAAGCATTACTGAGATAAAACAAGAAGCCATTCAATCTGGCTCACACAACTGCACAGCAGCTTGAGGAATCAGATGGGGTGTGGGGAGGGGAGTGGGGGTTGGAGGTAGGGAGTGAGGGTGGAGAGTCCTAGTGTTTTCTGGCCTATGTGGATCTTGGCCAGAAATCCCCTGAAAAGAGGAAGTGGAGAGGTGAGATAACACTACTGACTGCTCTAAATTTGCAGTGGCAGCAATGGGGAGTTCTTATTGTGGCTTTGCTGGGATAGGAGCAGCAGAATTATCTGAACCTGCAAAGAACACCCTGACTCTCTCCCCTGCTGTGGCACTTCCTTCTTCTCTTATCTTTCTACCACAAAGCCTAGCACAATGCTGTAACAAGGTTTGTACTGTATATGACCCTTCAGTGAGGCAGGAATGAAGCACTTCCCAAAGGGATTCATAGAAAATTAGTATTGGAAGGACCCTTAGGAGGTCATCTAGTCCAACCCCTTGCTTAAAGCAGGACCATCCCCAACTGGATCATCCCAGCCCAGGCTTTGTCTAGCTGGGTGATTCCACCACCTGTCTGGATAACCTGTTCCAGTTTTTTACTATATGTTTTACTAAGTGCTTTAGTCACCAAAGATTCAAAAGTGATAACACATTAACTTTCATGTCTGAATTCATAGCAAAGGCTGTTTGTGTTGAACCTAACAATTTCATTGTTTATTCTGTATTATATTTGCATACTATCTTTATGAACTTGGAAATACTGTTTTTTTGGGGAAGGGGTTGTTTTGTTTTTAGATGATCCACTTTAATTGTGAGCCAGGCATTGAGACTATGTATTGTTGTAAGGAATGGTGTTGATAGCTGCCAGTATGTCTTTAAGCTAAGGGTAGCAGTAGACCTCTGAGGCCAATGGGAATGCTAATGGCCTTTTTTTTTTTTTGGCTAAATGTGGGGGAAAAATCATTAGAACTTCTACATCTAAGCTAGGCACAGACATTACACATTACACTGGCTTAAGTGATCAGAAACTGGTTTAAACCTGTAACAGAACAGACAGTGCACATAAACTAGCTTGAAAATGGCCAAAACTGGTTTGAGATAAACCTTGTTGAATGTAGTATCAGACTTAACTGATTTGGCTGAAACTGATTTATGCAATGTCTGTCCCAGACCCCTTGCTGGTTTAAGTTAAATCAGAGACCCCCAGCATGCTCTCTGGGCTGGGTGGGGCTCCCTGTTCCACAGCAGGACTAGCCCCTCCCCTCTGGTCTGTAGCCAGACTAGGGGTAGGGCGTGGCCCAACCCTGGCCCCAATACGAATTCCACCCTCCGTTCCCTTCCCGCCCCCCTCCCCCACCCTGGCTGCTGGCAAACCCTGTGGACTGAAGCTGGGGTCTGCCAGCCCCAGCTGCACCTCCATGGCTTTCCTGCAGCCAGACAGAGACAGAGTTAATTCCTCCCTCTGTCTAGCTTGCCTGCAGCCAGGTAGGGGATTAATTCCACAGCAGTCCCAGAGCGGGAAGAGAGGCAAGACCTGCACCTGTGAGCCCAGAGCTAAGACCTGTAGGACCAGGCTGAGAGGTGGGAAGTGTTGGCAAAGAGCTGACAATCATTATCACACATATGTGTTGGAGATGGAGTTAAGGGAAGCTGCAGACAGCTTCTGGCTGGAAATTGCAGACCAAAGAACGCAGAGAGCTACATTTACATTATAAAGCAGAATCTGTCAAGCCTAAACAAAGCCTTTCTAAATGTCTAGCTATAAGGAGACACTCTGCCCTCAGGATTAGTAAGACTTATGCAAAGCTTTATCTTGTCTTTCTGCTTTACATTTTAAGTTAGAGTAAGTTGTGTATGCTGTGTTTTACTGGGCTGTATCTTAGTTTATGTGAAGAGTTTTGGTAGTTTCCTGTTGTATGCTTTGCAAATTGTTGTGCTCAATACATGCTTGCTTCAGAGAAAGGACTTTTTCCCCATCTCCACTCCTCAGTCTGGCAGCAGCTCCCCCCCACCTCTGGCTGGTGGCTGCCATCCTGCATGTCCTGCTAGCCCCAGGCTAGTGCCTGGCCATACCCACTCTGCTCCGGCAGGGAGGGGTGAGAGCCTTGGAGGGTGTCTCTCTTCCCTCTCCTTTGGCAATGGCTGGCAGGCATGCTCTAGCACCCCTTGGCTTCTGGCTTGAGCCACTGCAAGCATGTGGCTGCATTTCCTGGTTTAATGTCTGTCCAGTTATTAATCAGTTTAAGCTGTGCAGCGTAGACTAACCTGCAAAGAATTAATCAATTTAGGCTCAGGCTTTTTTTTTCTGTCCCTAGCCTTAGTGATGCAGCTGAAACACTAACAGCAACCACCTGAAGCACTATCCCCAAGGAAAGCAAGAGCAAGGCCTATATTATACAGAATAAGGAGAGGTGCCTTGGGGACCCACTAGAAATTCAGGGAGTAGGGTGAATTCAGCCTGGGTGGCAACTGCATGTGTCAGAAGTAAAAAAGGCAAAAGAAAATGAAAGAAGAACAGGTAGCATAGCACTAGGCAGTCAAGGCAAAGAGCTTTAAGAAAGGCTTGGAATTGGATGCAAAGAAGCCATATCAGGCGTGTCCAGATGAGAGCACACATGCAGGATGCAGTGCTGCAGACCCATCTGCAGTGCCACCCACTGCACATGCTGCTCATGCAGGCACCCTTATACTGCTAATTTGCAGCGCAGGGGGAGGGTTGACACTGCGAGATCCTGGTGTCAAAATCCATGCTACAAAAAAGCAGGGCAGCACACATGATGGCAACATGCACTGCCCAAAACCAGAACCTGGACGGCTAGAGCCATACCCTGATTGCCAGCCAAGTTCCCTGCTGCTAGATTACCACCACTAGAGCCCCAGAAGGCCCCCAGGACCACAGGTAAGGCTGGTGGGGCCAGCCCAAATTCTGGCCCCAGCCTCCCCTACCCCACCTGGGGCAACTTGCCATGCACCAGAGCGCACGTGCAGGGGTGTTCCCCTGGGGACAAGTAGCAGTGGCACAAGTATGTGCTGCTTTTATTTGTCCCCAGGGAAATGTACATGTGCGCTCATCTGGATGTGCCCATCCTGTTGCTTGTTTCTACTGTGTTTAGGGCAACAGTCCTTTGTGTTCATTCTCTGGAAATAAACAGGATTCTGCACAAAAAAAAACACCCTTGACTCACCTTATAGAAATAGCCCACAAGCACCCCCTCCATCTCCCCAAAATATTGGCTAACTGCTAAGAACAAAAGGGTTAGCAACATGCAACTTTGTCAAAAATACTCCCTGATCACAAACTGTGATTTGTGTAGAATGAGTCATTGTGTTTGCTATAACTATTTTCTGTTCCTTTTCCCCCAGCCTCCTGCCTCATGATTTACATTGTAAGTTTGCCTGAAAAGCACTCTGCAAATGAAAATGCTAGCATAAGTGCTGTGTCACCTTAATTGGGACACTTTTGTGTTTCATGTATCTTCAGTGAAGGATGTGGCAGAATACCATCTCTGTCTCTCTCCGAACTCTGCTATCTGACTATTTGGTTACCATGGTCACTGCAGAGGGCAAACTCCACTGATCCCATCTGCTTCAGGTAACCCTGAGTTGTAACCAGCGCTGGATACATTCCTGAGGGGGGAGGGGAAACCTGCTCCCTCTGTCTACATGACTGGCATCACACACCTGGGTGAGGAACTTAAGCTCCCTATTGTTCTAAGCAATGTCAACATGACTGGGGGGGGGTTAAGGCCCCTGCCAGTCTACCCAGCACCCAGTGATGCATTTCAAATTGGTTGACTGGCAGCCATCAGTTGCTGGCCTTCATTGGATCAGGTAAATGAGGTCATAAGATCTATATAAGTTAAGGCCTGCCCAGGAGGAGGGGGACCATCTGATACTCTCTCTCTCTTGAAACTCATGATCAGTGAACTGTTTGCCTCCAGAGAGAATCTCCACCTGCCTCTGGATGATACTTGTGAGTAAGCTACCTGAGGTCTAACTAGTTATATAGCTTGCAGTAATTCAGATGTGTGATCAAAAGCTACCATAGCACTGTTTGATCTGAGGTATTTCTCTGATATTGCTCTACCCTGTACCCTGTTCCAAACCTACTCCTTGTAACTGATAAAGTTCTCCTTTGTACCTAGAATGGGAGACTTATTGGGAGAGGGTTTAGATTATGCCTTGGGGTCCCCTTGGTTCAGCTGACTAAGGGAAACCATTATTTGTGCTCCAGACTGAGGGAAGCACCCCAAGTTCTCACAGTGGGTCAAGTACTGAAGGACTACTAGGTCTGTGTTTCCCAGAGGGCACAGGTCCCAAACTAGTCCAGACTCTGGGTGGTGGTGGCGTTACCCCCAGGATTGCAGATGTGCTCCGGGAAGGGAGTTGGCTGGATGTGAGGTGCCCCCCAGGGAAGCACTTGGAGCCTGGAACGTGGTTGGGGGCAGTGAGATTGGTGGCTCAATGCAGGAGCGCCTCCTACTGGCCTGCCACACAGGGTTTCAAATTAGTTAAAAATTATGAGACTGTTTCAGAAACGAATGGGAATTTCAAAATAAAACCATTTTGTGTGCAACAGTCATTCATTGGACTACATCACTTGTCTACAGAGTCACCATTCACTGGGTGGAATATGTGGACTGTAGAGCAGATGTGGTAAGATTTCAAAGCCTGGTCTCAACAGTCACATGTGCACTGTGTGCCTTTGCACTGTTATACTAGAGAATTACACCTTGCTTAAATAGCTGGCTTCAGGTGGTTTTGAACAACATGGCAGTAGGTGTTCTTGATTATATACCCATGTGCCATGAAGTGGACAAAGCATGGTCTCATGCAATCACAAAAAAGGGTGAGCAAGATGATCAAGTGCAGAAATTTTGGGGCAGCAGCAATGATGTGCATTTCCACTGCATGCACTGCCTTTTGTTCTTGAGATTATATTCATGGACACTGGCCTTGTGAGGAGGCATGAGAGGAACCCCTCACCTTTGTCCCACATATATTCCAGAAACTGGTTGCATGCTTCCCCAGACTGTTGTTTATGCACACCTTATCAGTTACTTTGGCACTCAATGGACATACACTTTCTAGTAATTCAGGCAATCATCCAAAATGGCATGGCTACTGCCAGTACTTAGGCCTCCTTCCACCACTAGTTCAGAAATGCTGACTCACCTGTGCACACAGAGGTTTTGACCTTGGCAATGTCTTCCTTCTCCTTCGTAGCTGTGTTGGGGGTCCTGCCTGGGTTTTATTTGCTGTGGACATGCAGCCATTTTTTAACTTCTCCATCTACTCCTTCAACTGTCTCCACCCACCAACCTTCTCCATCAATCTTCCATTGAGCCACTCAGTTCTGACTGTATTGTGGCATAATCCTACAGTGAATTTCACAACATGGCACAACCCCTCCCCACCCCCAAATGACAGAACATCATTCTTCTTTGATGCACACCAATAGCTGTCTAGCCATGTTGTTTGCGTGCTCAGTACAGTCACACACTGGAAAGCGTGTGCACAAAACAATGGGTATGTTAAAAAATGCTGCCTTCACTGTTCCCTGAAGTACCCACTTTCTTGCAGATGTACAGCATGGGCAGCCATTTTGCTGTTTCATAACTGCCTTGGAAAATTACCTAAATATCATTACAGGAATCTCAATATGTACCATATTTTTCTATTTTTTCTGTTCAATACTGATGCATTTCAGATTTTCCAATCAGAGGAGGCACAAGAATAATAAATGTTGGAAAATCATTCAAGTGTAACCATCTTTCCTGTTCCTTTGTTCTGAAGGACTTACTACAGCTGGTCCTCTGGACAGACAGGTATGGTGAGAAAAGCTATATGCCTTGCCACATAGGCTAAGTACAGACATTTGATTTGGGGAGGTTAAATAGAGTTTAAAATGGTTGCCCTATTTAAACTTACCTTGTCCTGGTACCAACCTTACACTTATGGAACTGGTCTCAGTGACTGGCAATTAGTCTAAACCTGTAACTGTACAGAAGTTCCATGCACACAAACCAGTCTAAACATTGCAGAACTATGTAGTATCAAACTTATTCAATTTTTAGGTCAAACCAGTGCACGGAACTTCGGTCCACTTTCCCTGTGTAGCCCCAGGGATGGGAAAACCCCAGCTACTGGCCCCAGCCCCAGCCTCAGCCCCCAAACCCATTGGGATATTTTTTTGGCCACCCCCCCTAAGTTCCATGCACACAAACCAGTCTAAACATTGCAGAACTATGTAGTATCAAACTTATTCAATTTTTAGGTCAAACCAGTGCACGGAACTTCGGTCCACTTTCCCTGTGTAGCCCCAGGGATGGGAAAACCCCAGCTACTGGCCCCAGCCCCAGCCTCAGCCCCCAAACCCATTGGGATATTTTTTTGGCCACCCCCCCTCACCAGCCAGCCCTCTCAACTCCCATCCCACAAGCTGCTATGGGTGCCTTTTATCGCTGCCCAACCCCTCACAGGTTGTTCCTGCCCTGCCCACCCTACCTGTTGGTTGCCCTGGCTCCTCCCGCTCCAGCCGTGGGTCATGCCTGCCCCCCAACCCCACCTGTGGTTTGCGCCTGCCCTGCTTACACCACCTGCAGGTCGCCCCTGCCCCCCACCTGTCATGGGTCACACCTCCCCCCTATACCCTAGTGGACTCCCCAAGCCCCCCCACTAGCCTCCCCAATCCTGACTTATCTGATATCAGGCAGCCATTTTGAATCATTTTAACCTCCCCCTAATGCCCCCCTAATATCTGTACTTAGCCATAAGGATTATCCCACATTTAGTAACTATTCATTAGAATTAAAGAACTACAATACTTTCAATAATTCCCAGCATAAGTTTAAACATCCTTCCTTCATACGAAGAAATCCTAAACATCCTTCCTTCATATGAAGAAATCCTATCTAAAGAGCCTGTATAATTATTAGCTTTGGTCATGTCATCCAACTGGTAATCAATTGCTTGAGGAAGTCATGGCTATGGCAGGACTACAACTGGGAGTCACTAAAACATTGTCCCCTCCACTTCTTCAGGGAAAGACAGCTGTAGTTTGAGTGAGCCTAGCATGATTAAGGCTCAACAGCCTCCACAGAGTTCCTAAACCCCTCTAACTTCCCACCCAGATAAACAGGAACTCATATACAGCTGGATCAACTGAAAGCAGCCGTCAGCTTCCCCCGCCACCCCTGGAGCAGATGTAAAGATGCCCCTAGTTCTATAAGGAGACTGCTAGCCACACTGGTGGTCTGAGGGGGCACAGTCAAAAAGTCTGTCACTATTGAATGCATCTATTGCTAAGGTTGGGTTGTAATGTTCCTTCTAAAGCATGCTTTGTACTACTTCTGGTTATGAGCTCAGGGGGCAAAAGGAGCACTCTTCTGTCCAGACAGCTTAGAGACACCTGTCCAGATGTCTCTACAAATGTGTCTCTTGGAGATGGAAAAGTAGATTCTTCTAGACATTCTTTGGAAGATCCACAAATATTTTCCAGCAGGCTGAAAGAACAGAGTCATCCAAATGCCTTCTACCTGCAAGTCTGACTAGGCACTAAGCAAGACTGGGGTGAGGGGAAGGGCAGTTGTTTTAATTGTTGTTTGTCCTTCAAAGTTGACGATGACCTTGATGACATCACCGGTTGGTTTGGTTTCTGTGAGCATGCGAGTGACTGACTGATAAGGTTAATTTGTGCTTTGAACAGTCTGTGGTACACTGAGCAAGAGATGCCACTTTGGGTTGCTTGATCAACAGCAGATGTTGCAAGACTCATGCTGTTTGTGCTTCTGCTCTCTGTCAGTAGTTCTCCTCTCCTCATAGACCGTAGCTCCAGTATGGATGAGGCTTTTCAAGGTGCAATGATCATGAGTGAGATCTTCCCAATACTTAGGGTCAATGTTTTAACATTTATACTAAACATTTCTTTATTTATACTAAAGAGACATGCAATTGTGCCATGTGCAGATATGGCCTATGCTCTACCTCAAAGCGTTTATGAGTGAAAAGACAGGTAAAAGGTAAGGAACAAGAATGTTCTTCAGACAATGCAAATACATGCCTCACACCCTTGTTTTCTTTCCAAGTGATTAGAAATTTAGAAATTTAGCCATGCCTTTCCTGACCTGAAAAAGGAAGGGGTCTTGTTGAGGAGGGCCAATACAACAAGAAGTCGCAGTATCTGATTATATACCCATGTGCTCAGTATCAAGGGGATCATTTTGGAAGCAATTAGTTCCTGGTTCAAGCATCCTGATGTGATTTACATATTAGCTCTTTCTATGGCCGGCCATATGTTGGAAACAGTAACATTTTCCCTCCTGTACCATATGTGCTGGCTGTGCCCTGATTTCATCCTGACTTCACACCAATGACACATGCACTTCTGAGCTGAAGGCTTGATTACTGTAATTTTTTCTTACTAGGACTTTTAGAGGACTTATTGGTTTCATCATGTACAAAATGTAGCAGCCTGATCACTCAGGAATGATTATGCTGTGTCCTGGCTGTGAACTGAGAACAAGCATATCAGCTCTTTTCCCTGGCTGTTTTACACTGGCACAAAGCCGGGAGGAAGCCAGTAGGCCCCTGACCATTCTCTTTGAAAAGCCAATGACATTGATGTGGACTGGAGTCAGGGGATCTCTCCCTACCGCCTTGCTCTGTGGCTGCTGAAACAAAGGATAGGGGTTCTTGCCATGTGGCACAAAGACAGACTGATCCACTGCTGGCCACAGAGATTGGTTCTGCCCCCAAAAAGAGGAGGGGGCTACCATGATGGCTGAATACCATGTCCTTCACTCCACATCCTAAGTGGAGCACAGCAGAGGTGACCCAAGCTCTAGACTGCTGTATTTATCAGCCATGTTCATTTCCAAAGCCCCTAACCCTTAACACTCTGCACTGAGGCATTACTAAATACAGTTATTCCAGTCTCCCATCCCTCAACGCTCCCCAAATTAGCCCTGTCAAGCTCTCTCCTCTAAGAAGAGACACCCCCAGCACCTACCTAAAGGCACCTACCTCTTCCCATGGGACTCCTCACTGAACAAGCTGAGAGAAGGGGCCGTGCACCTCCTTGCTTTCATTCACCTGTAAGGTGCCCCACCTGCCTGTGCCACTCTGCACAGCGCTATTAGCATTTCTATCAGCAGTTTGCAGCTCTCCCAGCCAGGAAGTCTGATATCATACAAACATCATCTAGGCTCTGCTCCAACAGGCTTATATTTTAAATAGGAAATAAGCATGACCCACAGTGGTGCAACACAGGGGAGGGTGAGAAGAAGATAATCCTTTCCCTGGTCCTTATTTCCCATTGACTTCAACTGGGGAATCAGGCCCAGGGTTTAGTCACTGAGGGGTCAATTTGTAAAACAAGCAGGAGCTTTGCTATTACAGGTCTCTGCTTAACAGCCAATTAGTAGCTTCACTTCAGCTTAACAGACAATTGTTATCAACCCACAGAAGCAAGCTGTCTTTGACCTAGCAAAACTGTTTGACTCAGCATGTTGCTGAAGGGGATGAGGGGGAACAAAACTAGGAACATTTTAATTTCTGGGTGACCTGAAAGGATTTTTTTCCCCTTTGGCTTGTCCAGAACACTGGAAAACGCAGTTATTTGCAGAGCTGTAGCGCTAACTTCACTTGCTTACTCAGTGCTACAATTAAGCCCTTGTGTTTGCTAATTATTTCCCTTTAGTTTTGCCTAGGCAGCATTTTTCCTCATGTTATTCTCTTTGGTGATGAGCCACAGACTGGGCAATGTGCTGCACTGCCAGCCACGTGGTGCTGCCACAGCTAATGTGTGTCTGTTTCACACTTGAAATGTGAATTACTGCCTCAGGCAACAGACTCATGAGCATCTGACAGATTGTCTTCTTCCTACCTCAACAGCACTGCTTTCCTAAACACAACTTTGCAGTATGCGTCAATGCAGTTCAATGGGCCTCTAATCTTGTAATTGGGTCTCTTGTCCCCAACACCAGAGATAGCCATTATGTTGATTCCCTGTTGATGGCATTGTACGTATGCATGTATATATGTAAATACTGACCCTACAATTAAAATCAGCAGCAGTAGGTAATCTGTTTATCGGATTAGTTACATCTAAACACCATGCCTCGGTGAATTCTAATGTGCACTTTGATTTGTTTTACTGTGTAAAGTACACAGAAAATTCAACAAACAAAGCATGGCTGTAATGCCACATCACAGACTGAACAAAAAACAAGACACTGTCTTGTTTTCCATATCCTTTCCACCCAGGACTTCTTGTTCTTAGGCAAATGCCCAGGAAAAGTGATGGGCTCTCTCCTTGTTGTCCCCAACGGACAGTGTGAGTTCGTGCCCGGTGCGCTATTGCCAATGAACACACAGGGGTGGAGGATCCAACTTAATCTTTATTGTTTCCAGTCTGCGCAGAGAGGGGTGCTTGGCAATCGTTTGCAAAGCAAGCACCACCGGTTTCTACCTTTGGGTACCTTTTATACATATGTTTGCAAGTGTATCGCTCAGTGATTGGTTACAAGCCACTGACATAAGACGTTCTCTACTGAGCATGTCTCTATACCTATATTTTAGCCATGTATGTCATTTACATACATATATGTTTCATTAACATACTTTTGCCCTGCCCAGGGGTGTGATTTTTAGCATTATAATGAGACCTTTTTCTGAACTTCTTGCTATCTTACAAGTGTCAGGGAGACATTATCCTGCTGGTGTTAGGGAGGCATTCCAGGAATCCTCCGCATCCCACACGCTGTGCTCTGCAAGCATCTCTTAACACACACATACTACACCCCTCCCAGCATCTGCAAGTTGCCTTAAGTATTTAGTTAGATATAGTTTGCAAAAGCTAGATATACCATAAAAAAGATTACATAAAAAGATTACATCATCCTGAGTCTTGAAACACTGTAATCTTAGGTTTTGCCACGATAAGGCTAGGAGTGAGCACCTTCAAGATTGCTGGAGCACTGAGATAACCTGTCCTGAGGTGGGTAGTCTAGGAATACCATCCAGAACCCTAAAGCAGACATGTATGATTTATGGGGTTAGTACCTCCAAATGGGATCCAAATGAAGCTGGATGCCCACAGGGGAGCTGCCAAGAGCTAGCCAGTAGGAGGCAAAGTGCACAGGAAGGTGCATGAAATCCCACCAATCCCTGGGATTTACTTGACTACGGCCTTGAAAGAGGCACTTCCATCTTCTTGGGATCCATAGCCTGGAGAAGACTCTTCAAAAGGTATGTGCCTAAAACCTGTCTTTCAAAGACCTAAACAAGGGGCTCACTCTTATCTTTGCACAACAGCCTAATTGTCAGAGCATTCACCCAGGAAGCGTGGCACCTAGGTTCCATGCCCTCCCTAGTTTGAGGAGGGCTCATACCTATGTCTTCTTCCTCCATGACAGTGCACTACTCAGCCACCAAGTTACAGGCTGGGTCAGTGGGGCTCTCACCAGGTCTGCAGCCCTTATTCCACTTGGCAGAAAAGAACTCAAAATTCATACCCTCTGCCCTGCTAGTCAAGGTATACCACATCCTCTGGTCTCCCCGCATCCACAGAGCGTGTCATCTCATCATAGAAGGCAATCAGGTCAGTCAGGCATAACTTGCCCTTGGTGAGTCCATGCTGACTAGTCCTAATCACCTTCTCCTCCAAGTGCTCAAAAATGGATTCCTTGAGGACCTGTTCCATGATTTTTCAATTAGGATGTCATTTGTATATTTAGGAAGGGCAATAATTTACCTGGAATTTCATTATTTTGCCTTCGAGGGAGCTTTGCCAGGGAAAGATATATGGGAGTGGTCTCCCCGGCACCAACCCAACACCTTCGTGCTGAACCAGAGAAGAAGCAAATTCCATCATTGTGTAATGTCAGCATGCTGGACTGGCCCCAGTGAGCCAAAAGCTTCACTTAAATCATTTGTGTTGGTTTAGGACAGAAAGCACTTCCATAAAAGTTTTATTACCTGCTTTTAAATCCCTGTACAACAACTGCTGAACATAATGTATTTTCTCTGCCAGAGCCTACAGAATTTAGCAAATGTAAATAAAAACTACCTCAGAGAAACAGCTCTCCGGAAAAAGAATTCATCCTGTAGTAGGCTGACGTGACTGATCTATAAGGCTATTAGCACCGAGTGCAAGCTATGCTGCCTGAATCCATAAGGATGCTGTAAAGCATAAGGAAATGTGAGAGAGATTACAGACATTTGGGTTGGGTTAAATGTGAAAACACTGTAAGAGTTTTCTCTCCTGGATATAACCTCCCACTTCCTATGTCAATGGGCTCCCTACAACAAATCCTCACGTTGATGTTGGTCTGGATCTTTCTGTTTTTCAGTGGTTCAGGAAATAGATAAAAAAGACTATGCTATACAACTTGCTCTCTGTTAATTAGTGCTGAGGAACCTGCACTGCCTGTGGAGAAGGAGCATAGGCTATTCTGTTAGACTTTGCAGAGGATAATGTTTTACACCAAATTATTTTATTTATACCACTGCAGACTACAACACGTTTAGAAGAAAAAAGCCAAATAAGCATGCAATTAGATGCTTACATTACCATGCTTAGCTCACAAAGACCACAGCCTGCCAGCAGCCTTTCTCCTTCCAACACATGCTGCACTCAAGCTATGTTTTGCAGCCTGCATGTGGCAGTTTACAGCAGTCATGCTCCCAGGCATATGATGAGCAGTACAAAGTGGAATTTCAGGTCTGAGTGTAGCTTTCAAGTGTGGACCATGGGCCAGATCCAGCCTAAGAGCTATGTCATCCAGCCCACAGGCCCTCTCCCCACAGGGCTGGAAATCTGGCAGTAGGGGAGCAGGGGCAGCATTAATTGCTTCTAGAGCTGCGGCAAATTAACACTGCCCCTGCTCCCCTGCTGCCAAATTTCCAAACCTGCAGGGACCCCAAGGACTGGATGACATTTCCTTGTATGCTGAATCGTGTGGCACATGGGGCTTGGGTTTGGCCAGTGCCCAGAGCTGTTCTGTGGCCAGATCTGACACACAGGATTGGGTTGGCAGAGTAACACCACCCACCGACACCATGCTGGAACTGGATGTGGACTAACCCCATGCACAGGATCCAGCCTGTGGACCAGCTCCATGCCCCGTCTCTAGCCTGGGGGCCAGATAAGTTGAGCACCACTGTTCAAGTGCTACACTCCATGAGAAGAGAGGGCCTCCGGCAGCAGGCTTAGCCATTATGCTGCTTCACTTCAAAGACTTCCACACAAGTATGTTTCAGCCACTGTCTTTTCAGCTAACTTCAAGCGTTTGCTACAGTCTCTTCTCAACATTTATTTCACATAAATAGAGCAGATCACAGCCAACTTTTTCCTGGATTTTTCTGCTATCGTTTACCTTCTCTCCTGAGAATTACTGTTCTGCATATAAGTGTATCAAAAAAAAGTTCAAAAGCTATGGCAAGCCTAGTAGCCTATAGGACTAACATGTTTAAGAGTCACATAGAAAGTGCTTTAATCAGAGCTTTAATTCCCCAACCCAAATAACCAGGTACCTGTCTACATCTGGGCTGCCTACAGACAGCTTTTGGCCCAAGTCCAGAGTCATGCTTATGAAGCCATCGCAAGACACCTTAACCACCCTGTTACTATACCCCTACATAAATGCATATTAGACACCAAACTTAATACTAGCATAAAACAATCATAATCATTGTACCGCCTTATCTGGTGCCCAAATTTTATTTAAGTCTATATCTGAGGAGTGTAGTGGAAGCTTAGGGCTTGGTGACTATAACTGCAGACTAGGCCTGTTCTCATAATGGCTTCATTATTTGAAAACACAAATTAGATTTCAAAGAAATAGAAACAGGAAAAAAAAACAAAGGGAGAATTTTCTGCACAGGTTATATTTCTGAAAGCTCAATTATTCATTTGGAAAGCCCTAAAACGTGGAAACTCAGTGTTCACACCACAAGCATTTATGTCATTAGCGCACCCTTACTGACCTTTGCTAACTGTGACACCTGGGTTTGCTTCCTAGGTAGTGTCATCCAGATTCATATGATCAGAGATTTTGTGCATAATGTAAATCATTAACCTGATTAGACTTGACTTCAGGATTGCCATAATGTTCCAGGTGCTCAGCTGTCAAATAATTCTGAGATGCATTCATAATGTGGATATTAAATTAATGAGAATTTAGCATCATTCAAACTGATAAATATGCAATCTCCATAGTGTTGGCAGGAATTTGACCTTAATTAACACAATGTTTGCTCAGAAAACAAACTCTAAATTATGCATTTTAGTACAAAAAATACTGATGCATGAATATATTTTCTGAAAATGGAAAAGGTTTTGGGGGTTGACGTGAACACATTCTTCTGATTACTTATGTGTTAGCAATTAACACCATCACTTAACAAATATTCTTCTCCATAAGAGTAGTTGAACTATAGTTGCTGGAGATGATTTTCCTTAAAACAAAAGGTAAATTTAGGGCTGGATTGAGTGTCCTGGGCTCTGAAGCCTTCTCTTTATCCAAAGAGGCAGATGTGGGAATGCAAGTCTCTCTCTACTGCCTCTGCACATCAATCTGCTTAAATCCCACGTTCTTGGTATTTAAGTCTTATCCTTTAAACAGCTCACACACCAAAATTGTAATGAGTCTCGTGGAGTCCCCCTGAAGTTGAACATATGTGGTAGATAGGACTTGTTGTGGACTAGTGGCCTGTATAAATTCTTAAGCTCAAGATACCAAACACAATTGCAAAGGCTGCACACAAACCATGAACTGACTCATATTGCAAAGCTGTCATCTCTATGACATAAATTAATTTAATACAAGACAGTAAATAAAACCAACAATAAAAATCCTTGCACTGACTTTTCACAGAATTAAAATGCTATGCCAAAGAGGAAAGATAAGGCTTGTGGCTGAGGCACTAGCCTGGGACTCTGATCGGGTAGGTTTGATTTCTGCCTAGATGGTAGTTTGATTTCTCCAGCTTTCCTGGGTAGCTTTTTCCATTGTCCTGTTGGTCTGACACTTGGGGAGATTTTCCCTGAGATTTGTGGAGTGTATAGTTCCAGGGTTGATTGATGCCTCAAGGTGCTACCAGCACTTAACAATAACAGCAGTAGGAAAGAGTAGTAAAAGGATCTTAACCAGTCACATTTCCTGATTTTTAGTGCTTCATTTCTAATTCTTAACAATGGCTTTTGGCTTCATTTTGGTTATGTAGTCTCTCTAGATTTTCAAAATGTCAGAGAGGAGAGGGAGAAGGCAAGAGCTCAAAAGTTCAAAGCAACCTGACTCTATTCATACTGCCACAGCCATCTAACACGAATGACTAGTAATGCCCTTCCTCTAAGTCACTATTGCTCAAGTCTATTATATGGAAGAGGCTATAGCTATTCGGTGTGAAAAAGGAAGACTGTAAACAACAGAACGACAGACAGTGATGAGACGTACGGGTTCAGAACACCGAGACTCTTCAAAGAAAGTATGTAACGTGCCTGTGTGCTGCATTACAAACTAACACCACGCAGAGCCAGCTTCAGAAACATGCGCCCATGTAATTTATCCACTAGAGTGCAGCAGTACACATATACTAGCCAGTTTATCACAAGGATTTCATTAAATTAGTGGCAGTTTTGCTACTGACTTAAAGGTAAGATCAAGGCCCAGTAGGTGGGAGACACCAGAGGTTGCCCTATTACTATTAGATGATTCTACAGAGCTCTTTGTGTGTTTGCAAAACGCTTCCTGGAATGACATTGTAGCACAAACCCTTGATGCCAATAGACTAACGACCTAGCAAATCCACAAGACTTCAGCACAGTTCTGTAGGACTGAGGGCCCAATGGCAATTCTTGCTAAGAGTCATGGGCTGGAAAGAATGAACATCAGCCAGTCATTCCTTAATAATGAAACCGTGAGCATCATCTGCTTTCATGGAAAGCCATGTTATTTTTAGTGACACTGTGAGAAGCTCAGTTCCATAATTTTTTTTAGCATTTTTTTGTTTCAACTCTGCCTTCCCGAGGGGACTTAGTTAAAAAGAGTTCTTAGAGCAGGCATGTGGCAGCAGCTTATATTGAGACTAAGCAACATGGCAGTACCCTGGTCCAGTACTGTGGCAAGAAAGTTTGGTGCCCGGGGTAAAGCCCACAGTGGCAGCCCACACTTGTCCTGCGCGCAGATCGTGGGGCATGTGCCCCCTCATGCTTGCCCAGGAGCGCATGCAACAGCGAGAGCTGCTCTCCCTCCATCCTTGCACCTCCACCTCCAAATGAGCTGCTCACAGCTCCATCCCGTGTCCCACCCTGGCTGAGCAGTGCCTGTTGGCACCCCTTCACTTCAGCACCCCACTCACCCCCCACCGGGCTCCCCACAGGTCAGGAAATTCAGCAGTGCAGAAGCAGTGGCAGTCAATACTGCCACCCTGCTCAGCTTCCAAAACTCCAAGCCCCATGAGACGGGTTGGAGCTAGGCCATGACCGTCCCCACCGCCACAATGGCTAAGTAGAGGCTAGGCCATGCCCTCTTCCCTCCACATGGCTGGGTTAGCACTGAACTGTTCCTCCTTCTCCCTAGGAGGCTAGGCCATGCACTTCCCTGCCCCCCCGCCACAGGGTTGAGCCATGCCCCTTTCCTCCATCTGGTCAGGTTGGGGCTGGGCCATGCCCTCTCCCCCTATACAGCTAGATAGAGGGCAGCCCATGCCTTTCCACTGTAGGGCCAAGCCATGTCCCCTTTCCTCCATCCAACCAGGCTGGGTCTGGGCTGCCGTTTCCCCCTGTGGGGCTGGATCAGGGCTGGGTCCCAGGCCCTCCCCCGCCATGGGGCCAGATTGGGGCTGGCCTAAGCCCCCTTCCACTACACAGCTGGACCAGAGAGAGGCTGCCCCCCTCCCCACTCTGTGCTGATGGGTGGAGCCCTGCTGGATCTGGCCTGTGGAGGGATCAGGTCCTCTGCATCTGGCCCCCCCAGCCAAAAAGGTTGAGCACCGCTGTTATAGGCTATGAGTTCATCGAGAGTTTTACCATCATTAGGAGGTCCAGCAAGGACATACTGGTCAGGTCCATTTTGTCCAGACTCCTCAGCTTCAGCCTAGCATCAGCCTTGTTAAGTAACTACTCATGGATATGAACACTTTTTGTCATATCTATTGTTAGTTTCTGCTTAGCAGCATTAACTTTGGAGCATTTTAGTAGAATTACATTGGAGCACTTAACTAGAATTAGCTTAACCATCTAATAGAACATTTTACTAGAGCAACTCAAATAAGCAGCACCTAAACATGCCCTCCCCATGTGCTGGCACTTTTCCATTAATTACCTTTCTGAAAGCATCTCACTGGTGCTATAGGATCATCTGCTGGGTGCAGCCTTCTTCAACTATTTACCACTACAAAGGCAACAGGCATGGGACATTGTTATAGCTAGGCTGGGCCAAAAACCTCCCTTCCCATCTCAGAGGGAGATAGTAGGTGCCCTGCACCATCTATACAGAAACCTCAGGGTTTTCAGTGCAGACCAGCAAGGGGTCAGCAGAAGGAGGAGAGAGGGTGTTGCCAGGAGCAGAGCTATACCTGGCTATTCTGCACTTCTTCTAAGTTTCAGAGGAGCCTGTTCTATAGAGGTGCAATTTAGGACAACCCAGAGACCCTATTATAAAGGGAGGTACAAAGGACCAGCTGTAGCAGGGTGGTTGGTCCCCTAATGTAGGAGTCAGGTAAAATGTAGGTGACTGAGATCGAAATTGCAGTCCTCAAAGCCTGTTCAGCTACTGCCTAACCCTGGTGCCTGGTGGTGCCTAAATTCCACAGTCCCCTTACTATTTTTATATTAATGTTCCCTGGGTGTCCAGAGTTGCATTTTACCTATGCTCAAAAGTCCTTCAATCTTGTCAGGGCTGAGCAGCTCAGCACCTATTTTATGCTTCAGCCTGATTAGGAGCCAGAAAGCAGGTGTTCCTACATCTAGTATTGCCTGAGTAGCTTGATCTGACAGATATTCCTAGAACACACTGAGTATAACAGGCACAGGAGAGGACTCTTCACAACTGCAAGTGAAGGGAATTGGAGCACGGCTTCTTTAGGCAAGTGCTCTAAACATTACATTACTGTACAGAAGAGGTGGGGGCTGGGGCATAGCAGCCCCTCCTCTGGTTATGCTTTAAGAGAAGAGTGATACTTCTTATGCTTTTTGAAAGAAAAAGCATAGGTGCCAGCTCCAGGGGAAGCCTCCAGACTTCCCTGCACCAAGAGGAAGGTGCTGTGAGGACCTGTTCTTCTCTGAGGTGTTTCCTACTGGCCAACTCTGTGTGGCTCCTTGCCAGCGTAGGACTTGTCTCTAGCTCTGCCCTCGGACAGTTAACTCTCCCTGTGCACCATAGAGGGAGGTTAGGCGCCTCACTGGGCTCTGGATTCCACTCTGGGGGGCAAGACACCCCACAGTTACAGCGACTAAGTCTCTTTTTGGATCTGTTGGTCCCCTCTGGTCCTGCCCTGCCCCCTGTTCCCACATACATCTCCAGGTGCTGGAGGTTTTATTTTCCCAGTCAAGGCAGTACCAGCCTGGTTTCCTGTATTATACAGCTTGCTCCAGGCACACAACAGACATGACTATGGATAACAAGGCACAACAAAAGACTAGGGATTCACTCACAAAAGCCCTTTAGGTGAACGTTTGAAACTGGCATAATGTGGGACAAATGTCTGAACCTGCCAGAGCTGCTTTGGAGCCCACAAAGCCCGAAGGCACAGAGCGCTGCGCTCCACAGGAGTGAGCTATATAAAAGAGACTCTTGGGTTCCCCCTTTCTGGAAAGTATCCATTTCCAGCCATGCTGAGGTAATGGGAAGTGCCATAAACTGAACAGGAAGACTAAGAAGAAAAAGCAGAAACACAGCAGCTGATGCAGTTCTCAGTATAACCCCCACAGGGGGATGCCTGGCTTCTGCTCTGTCAGACCCTGGTGTAGCTTTGACTGAAGAGCTCCTTTTGGCAGAGCCGTGTCCTGCAGAGGCCCTGGTTGTCGTAGCCCTGTCGTGGTAGCAGAAGCAGTAATAACGGCCACAGTGTAGACAGAGCCTACAGTTACCTTTGTCAGGCCCGACGATGTTGCAAAGCATGCAGACAGATTTGCGTCCCCACATTTTTGCTCATATTTGAAGTGTCGTTCACTCCCAGTGCTGGGCACAGATGAAATGCAGCAGTGCAGAACTGATCCTTTAAATGCGTGTCATTGCAACACCTGGAAGAAAACAATAACTTTGTCACACTAGAGACAGATGAAGGCCTCCTGTCCCAGTACTCTCAGTTTTCAGCAGCACAGGCATATCTAAGTGCCCCTCAGTGTAGTATCTGAGAGACCCAAGCAAGGGGAAATGAGCATTAGCAGGCAGAGAGTGCACCTACACGTTCATTAATAACCAAGTCGTAAATCAGTGCACAGTAACTAGCACTACGGTGTAGTAGCACCAGGGCATGGGTTTTTACAGGTGCTAACTGCACAGTAGCCTAATACTACTGCACAGTAGTGTATTAGCACAGGTTTTGTCCAGCACGCTACTGCACAGTGTTATTATTAAGCTACTGCATAGTTAACGTCTCATAGATGCGCCCAGTCAGGAACTTGCAGTTATGATTCTGTTTACATTAGCGGGGGATCTCCTCTGCTTTTATTTGTACCCTTTGGCTTTCCTACTTGCATGGGGGCACTGTACATCTGGGTCCTTATCCAGTTCCCACTGAACTCAGCTAAGTCTGTCCCTAACTTAACCAGAATATAGATCACCCCTTTAGAGAGGTTTTGTGGATCCCCGTAGAACTGAAAAAATAGCTGAGGAGGATCTTGCTCAAAATAAGCAAGGCAAAAACCATCTGCTGTAATGCCCAGAAAAGATGAGTCCTCACATTCAGCCTTCCTCTTCACTTACTCAGCAGGTCATCACTGGCTGCAACATGATCACAGGGCATATTACATGCAGGTCAAAGTTTGTAAACTCAGGTGCTCCATGTTAGGCACCCAGAGCTATCTCTATAAAGCAAAGAGCCTTGAGATATGCATGTGCTGCAGATTGCAGTGCAGGTACTTGAGCTAGTGGAAGCAGTACAGGAGCAGCATGGTGCTCCAGGCAGTCCAATTTACCCTGCTGTGAAGGAGAATTAACTAGCCCTGGATATGCTCAAGTCCAAAATGTATATCCTCAAATTACTGGGCTTTGGATTTAGCACCTTAAATCCTGAAATAACTCTGTAACAATGTAACAAAGCCACTATGAAGTATTGTGTTTTTCAGCATTCAGCTAATACAATATGATTGTTTACAACCAATGAAGAAACTAATTCTCATAACTGCAGCTCATACAGTATGTTAACTATGTGCTGTGCACTGTATGTGGCACTGTGTTTCCATCTAACCCAATAAGAACTGAGTCCTCCAGCAGTAGTTGGATGTTGAAGAGCATGTATGTTCTCAAGTGTTACATGCATGTGCGTTAGCAGGCTTTGTGGAATGGTATTTACAGATTCATTTTAATCAGTGTACAATGAGCTTGGCTTCAGTCATTACATTTTCACTGGTGCACGTGGAACTTCCATTTGCACAGAAGAACACTATTGTAAGATTACAGGGTAATACTGCAAGATATTCATCTAGGAAACAGAAAGTTTTCCTAATTCTTCTCTGCTCAGAAATGTTTTTCGCATGTGTGGGTGTGTATCCAATTTCAGTAAAGCAAACTTAATTACAAAAAAACAGAATCTCAAGGATTTTTAAAATAAGAAACTCCTTTAGAAAGTAAATGCCTGTAAAGGAAGGTGCAGCTTTATTCAGAAATAACTATGGGTTTATTAAACACTTATTAAAACATCAGCCCAATAAAAATCAGAAATGGGATATTTAGTGAATTTTTCCAAATATAAAACTACCTTAAGATAGAATTATGTCTGAAAGTACTCAGTGATGGTAGAGAAAGTTACTTAGCTGTCAGGAAGGGCAGGGTGACACAGGTAACTCATTCAGAGAAGCATGAGCTTTCATAGGCTACAGTCTACTTTGTCAGATGCTACCCCTGTCCCAGGCATCAGGCAGCACAGTGTGGTGCAGCTGGGGGTGCATGGTACAATTATATGGGGGGGATACACCTGAACAGCATGTGGTTTGGGGGATGGCAGGGGTGTGCTATTGCTTGTCCTGGTGAGGCCTGCAGGTATGTGGTCCTTGCTAGTGCAGCTGGAAGGGTTTTTGTCCCCCAGCCACTTAGAAGTTGGACATCCTTGCCTTAACGCATTGAAATATACCATTAAAGCATCCGAACAACTGTATTTCTGCCCTGTAGCGACCCCATGCAAAACCTGACTATTTCAATCAAGGCCTATTAGTATTTGTGGGCCCATGTTAGATTAAACTGCTTTTTAAACACTCATATTTTTCCTAGTTTTTGCCTACATGGTTTCACTCTTGGGCAGAACTATGGTTGTCTGCTTGCCTTAATTGTTTATTTCTTACCTGAATATATTCAGATTTGTTGTTTTGTTCTGTTTTCTGGACTTGTAACGAATGGTTTGCAATGTGTGATAACATGCTCAGTCTTATCTCCACCTTAGCATAATTTGCTTTAAAATTAATTAAAAATGTCATACACAAAGAGCAAACAGAACCATGTGATATGTTTTAAGTTGCTCCTGGGGCAGACAGAGCAGAAAAAAGCAGCTAGGTTAGGGATTCTCAGCTGGGGTGCCAAGAGATCCTTTTAAAGATGTTGTGGGGTGCTGGCACTATTAGCACTGTTAATTTTGCAAATTCCTACACGTGGCTAATAAGATAAATCAAGAGATGTCAAATAGGAATCCATGGTGTCAAAACATTCTGACTGTTGTGTTCTTTCTGAGGTCTCCCAAACAAAAGAAGTATTATTTTTCTGTACTCAAAAAAATTAGTGAAATTTCATTTTTTGAAATGGGGTTGCCACTAAATTCCAAAAAGTTATGGAGGGTTGTCACTACTATCCAAGTGAGTAGGAAGCACAGAATTTTAAGGAACTTTAGTGTCCTCTGGGCCAGTCTTTCTTATACTGTGATTCATCACATGCAATGTTGCAGACTGACTGGTTGTTGAGGAGGCATAACCATGTCTTCTTTCACAATAAGTCCACTCGCAATTTACTCTTATCTTTTGACCTGACCCTGTCTGTAGTCTGAGTAGTCATAACAAGTAGAGTCATTAAGAGCTTCATTTAAGTACAATCTAACATCTTCAAAGATAGCTCTGGCAAAAAAAAAAGCACTGAATGTTAAGCACATTGAAAGTTTGGAGAGCCTGTGAGTATCCAAGGCAAAGAAAAGACTAAATGCCTTAAAGGACCCATTTTTTTTTACTTAATTGTAATTCAGAAACTAATTCATTTATGTGAAAACTTTCAGAAAATTCATCCTGTAGTCAAAGGGGAGTGCTGCAACTTGGAGAGAGGTGCTGGATTTTTTCTATGTAGGAAAGAGCTTAAATCCCTGTTCACAATGTAAAATGGGACTCAGAAGCCCAATGCCTTAATGGGACCTAACCATAAAGCTCTGTCTGGTGCCACAGCTGGGGGTCAGGACCTTGTAGAAATGCATGTGGATGTTGGATAAACACACATTTGGCAAATTTGGGTCCCAGTTCCTGACCCCAATGGCACTTTTGCATTTGGTGTTTAGTAGTCATTGGATAACTAGTAGAAAGTCAGCTGCTCCTCTGAGGCAAGGGCCAGAACTCGGAGACTCCTTCCTTCAAGTAGTGTCCATCTCACCGACCCACATCATCTCTGGCTTGCTCTTTTCCTCTGAGTCTGCTTGGTGGGTAGGTTTCAATTGAACGGCTGGAGAGTACCTTTGGCAATGATTAGTCTGTGCTCTCTGGTGGTTACAACACATTTCTGAGAAGCTGGCAATGTTAGCTAAAACCTTCTCTGCCAGAGAGGGATCTAAAACCCAGGCTTCCTACTCCCTGTGCAAATGCCCTGGCTATTAAACTAAAATGAGGGCTGTCTGTAGTTGCAATTACTTTGTGTCTAATAGTTACCTGTTACACTTAGACCATACTAAGAGCACTTAAAACCTAAGTGTCTGAATATTAAAACTCGTTAACTCATGCCAAGTGCCCTCTGAGCATCTCAAAGTTTCACTACTTCAGGGAAGAGTTAACTGGGCTGTGCTACTTGGCTTGTATAGTAAAATCCCTGTTATCCAGCATGAGTGGGGAATGGGGGGTGCCAGGTATCTAAAAATGTCACTTGCCTGAGGCTGGTGGGTTTTGGCCAGACAGAGCGGGGGGGAGGAAGAGGGGTTGGGGTGGCATTGGCTGCATGCTG
>NW_005842977.1:494226-513657 GCF_000455745.1 Alligator sinensis | reverse complement strand
ATGACACACTCCCCGTTCCAGTCATAGCGATCGACTCCATTTACGTTTATAAGATTGTGACAGGCACAGCAGCAGAGACGGAAAATCGATCCGTTTGGAAGGATATTAGGGAGGTGATTTCAGCCTTTACGACCCCTCCGCTTGTGAAACACACGCACTCGCACAGGCCCAACGCCGACCCAGTACATGCGAGTATCGATAAGTTACTGGAAGACCCTTTGCGTCGCGACGTGGTACTGGCAGCCTCAACTTGAGAATCGTCCCCCGAAGCGGATCCGTTCTTAATATGGCTCCACGAACAATGGGGACACCCCGGACCTCAAGCCAGCTATCAGAGATGGAAGCTCAAAACTCAAAGACGGGGTCCGTATGACTCCCAAGCCGACTGGAAGCGAATCGCCAAGAGTTGCGAGGCCTGCGCGAAGGAAAAATGCCATCGTACTAATCACCATGTTGGTGCACTAAACCCAGAACACTTCTCTCCCGGGAAGACATGGCAAGTAGATCTATTAGGACCACTACCGGGGGCAAAACCTCCAAATAAGGGACTAGTCATCGTCGACTTGGGAACCCGCCAATTACAAGTCATCCCTTTACGGAAAAGCAATGCTACCGCGGTCATCAATGCATTGACCGCTGCATTTGCAGCCTGGAAAATCCCTCACAAAATCCAATCAGACGGGGGACCCCTGTTCAACTCTAACGCGCTGGACAAATTCGCCCACCTCCATGGCATCTCAAGGCACCTCCATTTGCCATGCCACCCACAATCCAATGGTGTCGTGGAAAGACATATCGGCTTATATAAAGAACAACTTTGTCTCAGGGGAGGAGGGACGTACAAAAACTGGACTAAGTACAATCATGACCTCCTTATTTCACTAAACACGACCAAACCTTTATGGGACGAGGCGACACCCCGAAAATCCTTACCCTGGAAACCTAAGTTCCAACCAGACGAGTCAGTGTGGGTCTCGATACCACACCCTCGGCAATCCCGTCCAATAGTCCAAAAAGGAATGGTTCATCGGTCTGAGCCGTATCCAAACACTTATTCCGTTTTATTAGAAGAAAAGCCCAACCATCCCCTAATTATAGCACACCATAATTGGTTAACCCGGCACGCCCCACTGACGAATGCTCAAGATAACTAATACTGTTATAAGTCTTATCTTCTACAGGTGCCTAGGTGAGGGAATCGACAACAGCAAGAGGGGAAGGAATTATCCCAGCCTAGCAGAGCATCCGCCCACGTATACGATCGACCTTACACTACAAGAAAATGAGAAGAGACAAGAAACTTCCTTTTAGAGAAATACAGGCAGTACTCGGGATGATCTTCCTCTACCACGTCACACTTACCTCACCCCAAGACTCGAACACCGTGCTAACTATGCTGTCAGCGTGGGCTGAGACGACCAACTCCGAGGATGGATTAACTGCGTGTATACGTTTGCCCAGCCCAGTGTTAAACCCCTATGTATATGCCTATAATGTTAGCGATTGGTTTGTAGCCAGGAATAGGGACAACCCCTGCAATGTGGTTGTGGATACCAGGATACACCAACAATCACTCGTAAAGCACAACTACACCTGGGCTCAAAATCTAATGGTCAGGAGTATGATAACTACAAGTTGCACAAAAAGTGTTGCAAGCCTCCTGGGTGACCCAGTAGAGGATTCCCCAGTTCCAATTTACTGTTCTGAAGTACCGTGGGGAATCAACCCTGAGGGAGTCCGCTGGGCCAGGCCCGATAATTCCCTAGTATGGGACCCGGCAAAGTCCAACCTGCCGTGGTTCCTAAAACTTCCGCCTGGGCCCCTAACAAGCGCTACTAAAATCCCCGTTGTCAGCACTGCCCTTGACTACCGCACCTCGCTGGTTACATGGGACACCACCCTAGCCCTTAATATTTCCGACCCATTAAAATGGTCCTCGTTCTTTTATCCCGTGCAGAGGGCGGCTACCCTTAGCCAATGGTGTCATGGATACGACTGACCGCCCAACACCACTAAATTACCCAGCGAGCTAGCTACTGACAGATGGAGGAAACAGAGTTGCGCCAATATCAACACCCCCGCCCTGGTTGGCCTACTATGGGCCTGTTCCGACGGGCGCCTGTATACTACTTTTCTAGCCACGCTAACAAATGTAAACTGTTTCTTAGCTAGCGTATTAATTTGCCCTCCCTTAAGTATTAATACATCTTCCTGGCTCATTCATTTGTTAACTCCCCTTATCACTGTGTTATTACCGTTTGTAACGATTGCGTTAGTTATTTGTATGGGATGTTGTGTTGTACAATTAATCAAAAACTGTTTGGTAAAGTTATCTGCTTTCGCATTTACTGTGCAGTAGAGCCAAATAGCATAATTACACATGTAGATGCGCCCAAGGAAATTGTAATAGTACTGACAACTGTCATACACGAGTCCCCAGAATAGTTAAATGCCCATGTCACAATAGATTGAGCGAGCAACAAAACCCCACCCCGAGCAACTGTCGTTGCCACCTAATATGGGCATATCCCACGTCAACAATCTGGTATCGTACCTGACGGTCCGTCATTGGTTAACCCACCTTATAAAAGCCTGTTTAGCTTCCGCCCAAGCCGGAGACCTCTGAAAACACCTCAGAGGCAATCGGCGGACTGATCAACCCCGACATCTCCCCGTCAACGACCGGCCCGACGTACCCCTTCCCTGGCATGCTCGCTGCGTTCACGAACTTGTCAACTCGTCACGTTAAGTTAACTGTAACCCAGCAAGTACTCCTCACCTATGTCAGTGTCATCAGAGGCGTAAGTAAAAATTCTTTGTAACTAATACGCTGTCTCGGCCTCTCCATCCACTCGCCTGCCTGATGGCCCCACTTCGCTTACCAGCCCCGCTCTTCTGGACCGGCTTGACCGGCTCGCAGAACAAACAGAACCATCACCATTCCTGGATCTTACAGATGCACCTCCAGAAATGTTATATATCTCATTCAATGCATGAAATACCCCGATGGAAAATACGCAGGAGAGACCAAACAACAACTGCATACCAGAATGAATGCATACTGGAAATCCATCAAAGGCAAGAATAAACAATTACTTGTAGGGGCACATTTCTCACAAGAAAACCACTCTCTCTCCAACCTCTCAGTTCTAATCCTCAAAGGGAATTTACAGAACACCTTTCACAGATGAGTCTATGAACTCCACTTCAGCAACCTACTGGATACAAAAAATCATGGACTAAATATAGACATTGGCTTCATGGCACATTATAACCTGTCTAATGTCTGACTCCCCAGGTACCTCTCCACTATTTACCAGCTACATTCATTCCCCCCCTCACCCCAACCTGTTTCTCATCCACTGGCTCAAGTTACATCTTCACTGACTACCTTTGTCGTGTGCATACCAGCCTCTGGCTTCTTTACAATTCATCCCATCCAGGAAGAGTACACACCAACTGCAGATGTTTCCTAAGCCTGACAAAGGGTATTTGTACCCGAAATTTTGCAAAGAATAATTTTTCCAACTATTTGAGTTGGCTTAATAAAATATATCAGATTTACCCAAATACCTTGTCTGTCCTAGTTCATTAAAACACTTTAATTGGTTTTACACTGCTATCCTTTGTCATCAATTGTTACTATTTTGTATACTCAAACCAGGGTGTACAGATGGGTATACTATTGCTTAGGAGAACCCCACACCCTGTGCGCAAGACAGGTCTTTGTTTTACTTGGTAGTGGCTAATCCTGTGTTTGTGGTGACCCATTCTCACACGCAACACCGTGTGTTGGTCAGTATCTCCTCTCCTTGTGTATTCTTGATTGTGTGTGAAGTGAGGGCCCATGTGGGACCAATATGTCCTTTGTTGGTTGTGTATGGTGCTGCCTGCAGTGCTGTTGCTACAGGGAGAGAGCCAGTAATTGCTCTCTAGGGCCATTTGCATGGGACTATTGTGTGACTGTTGGTAGTGTATTATTATTTTTTGTATACAGTTATTATTGTTCATTATTGTTCTCATTATTGCTATTCAATATACCTTTGTAATTGTTGATACCCTTACCCATGCATTTGTGTATTTTAATTAACCCTCACCAGCCTGTGGCCAAAATAGTTTGGGCTGGTCAGCTAATTAGCAGCCACCTCCTTTTCACTGGAGCAGAGAGGTTAAAAGGATTAATGACCCTTGGGAGCATTCTTTTTCTTGCTGTAACACCATGAAGTTTGTTTGCACATTGCACTTTGGGAGTTTCCCAAAGAAATATGGATTGGCACTTTGGTCATCTGAAGAATCCAATTGACTAGAAAGTTGGAGACTATATGGCAGACAAGGTTCCTTGGATGAATCTGATATCTTTTATTAGACCAACCCGAATAGTTGGAGAATAGTTATTAAGCAAGCTTTCGGGTTCAAAAACCTTTCGTCAGGCTAAGGAGGTTTCAGCAGTTGGTGTGTGCTCTTCCTGGATGGAATGAAAAGTAAAGAAGCCAGGGGCTGGGCTGGGCTGGGCTGGGGAGTCAGTTGCCAGGCAGATTGTAATGTATCAAAAATCCAATGTCTGTGTTTAGTCCATGATCTCTAGTATCCAGGAGGTTGATGAAACGGAGCTCATAGGCTCGTCTCTGGGAAGTGTTGTGTAAGTTTCCCTTGAGGATCAGGACTATATGGAGCACTCTATGGAGACTATATAGAGCACTTCGTGACAAATCACATTCGCTTGCACCCATGTGGCTGCGGCCTATGTGTATTATAAATAAAGTCAGCCCCATTGTTAGGGTATGTGGCAGGCTGGCTGGTGAGCTCACCAGCAGCCCTGATTGTTGGCTTGGGCCTGGATGACTCAGGTCAATTGGTGGGGGCATTTCCCTTCCCCACCAATCAGGAGAAGGCAGGAGGCAGGCTTGCCTCGCCCTGCCCAAGGGCGAGGTGAAGAAGAGGACCTGAAGGGGAATTAGCCCCTCGGGTCTGCCCATTGGTCAATTTTCAGTCTGGGGGCATAGCCTCCAGAAGGGATAAAAGCCCATGTGCCCAACACACAGGGCAGTTTTCAACGAGGGACGACTAAAAGGGCTGCAGAAGGGGCAGATGAAGCTGACCAGCCGGGGGGTGGGGGGGGGAGCAGTTGTCCCAGAAGCACCCTGAAGACGCATTCATTGAGCGGAAGGCAGCAAGTGGGTGCATCCCAGCCCTGCCACTCAGGGAGCAGCGGTGTCGAGGCACAGGAGCGGTGCATGGGGTCTGGAAAGAGCTGAAGGGACCCTGCGGCTGCATGAGGTAGTGCAGGTCCTCATCCCTGTGAGTGGCAGAAGCCCCCTGGTGCACAGATGGGTGAAAGGGGCCTGGAAAGAGCTGAAGGGACTCTGTGGCTGCATGAAGTGGCATGGGTCCCCATCTCTGTGTGCAGCAGAAGCCTCACAGTGCACAGAGCTTGGAGAGAGCTGAGGGACCCCGCGGTTGCACAAGGCAGCACGGATCCCCCTCCCTGCAAGAAGTAGAAGCCCTACAGTGCACAGAGCAGTGCAAGGGGTGTGGAAGGAGCTGAAGGGGCCCAGGGGCTGCACGAGGTAGCGTGGCTCCCCATCCCTGTGAGCAGCAGAAGCCCCACAGTGCACAGAGTGGTGCACGGGACTCAGAGAAAGCTGAAGGGACACCGTGGCTGCACAAGGCAGTGCAGGTCTCCATCTCTGCAAGCAGCAAAGGCCCCGGGGCACTGGAGGGTGCACAGAGGGCCTGGGAGAGCTGGTAGGCCCTGGTAACTGCACGAGGCTGCTTGGGCCTTGCTGCTGCAAGCAGCAGCAGGATGAAGCAGTACTCCCAGCAAGGCAGGAGCCCCGGCAGCCAGCCCCTGAAAAGAGAGATGAGCCAAGTCTGAGAAGTCATGAGTGCCTGGGTGGGAGACTGCCATCCCAAGGAGGGGGAGAGATGAAGGTTTCAACAGGGGAGGGGCCCACCCATTCGTTGATTGGCAGGAAGCCCCAAAACTAAGGGAAGGACTCACCCACCACCTTTTTTGGCAGGAAGAATTTACTTTGGTGAGAAATGGCCCCGATTGTAAGCCACGGGCTGGTGTGAACCTGACTCCCCCAGGAAGAGGAAGAGAGAAGCTCTCAGGGACTGAAGATGGGTGCTTACGGAGCCTGGCGAGGGGCCCCGTTCACCAGGGGAGGCTTCATGTTTGCTGAGTCATTTTAGTCGTGAGCTAGTTGTGGTTGACTGTGTTTCTTTAAGGTTACCTGCTTTTCCCCTTGTATTGCTCCTTCATTCGGCGCAATTGCTGTACCATCGTTTGTTTCAGATGTAACTGCTTAAGATCACCCTCCTTCCTTATGCTGCTGTGTAGTCTGTAAGTTGTATCCTTCACTGTAAACTTGCTTATTTTAATGTTGTACTCTGAGACGCTTATGAACTGCATTGTTTTGCCTGCTAGTTGCTCAGTTGCTAAAGGTCTGCTAGAGCACCCCTTGACTTATTTTGCATTATTTGCTATCTTTATGTGTTGATGTTAATTGATGGAGCGCCATTTATGTATACTCTGACTATCATTTTATCTTTGCTGGGTTCCATCTGTTGAAATACTGTTTAACCTGTGTTTTGCTGTTGTCTGCTCCCTTGCTAGCTGCCTGGAGGGCTTGCTAAGTGTAGAGGCTATACACGAACAAGAAGACCCCTGAGGTTCAATGTCTACACTGATAAAGTGCCTTTGTCTGCCATATCCATTTGTTCTTGCCTGTGTATATGTTTAATAAGATTTACTGCCTTGGTAGAATAAATCTGTAAATAGTTCGTAGATATACGTACATGTTCAGTAAGTAAATTAAATCTGTGAAATAGTTAAACCCTATGGGTGCCCAACGGTCTCTGCTCTGCTCTGCTCTGCTCTGTAGGGGAGGGAGGTGAGCTGGCCTAGGCTAGGCAGCCATGTTGCCATAGCGCACACCCTCCCTGACATCCCTTCAATTGAAGACAGGGTACCAGCCATGTTCCACCTGGGTTACAGGTAGCTTGTCATATTTTATGCTTTGAAGTTGTACTTGTTTACATAGAGATGAATTACAGTATTGTTTGAAGTTTTATTTTATATTCAGTCTTACTTAATCATCGTTTAAGTTCTGTATAACCTCATTATTATCTGAATTTTCATTTTCCTGGTGTCTGCAATATGAGCTGGCCTTGCCTCTTGCAAGCAACTTATCGCCTAAGGTTGCTCACATGATGTTTCTTTTGTATCACTGTGAGAAGATTTTCCAACACAATATAGTAATAGTTTGTTACCAGCTCAGATGAACTGAATTTGGCACTAACCAGCTATATCAGAAGGATGAAATGATCGGATATGTTAATGAAATGAATGGACAATGCCCAAAGCAAAATCCTGGAAAAAGACCAAATTAAGAGGTGTGCTCATGATGGGTCTGTTGAACAAAGGAATATGTTGACAGGATAAAATATGGACAGCAGGCTGACAGCAGAGAGACCAATCTGAAAGCAAAGGGTCATCAAAGGAGTGAAGCTGAAGAAAAGCATAAAAGGGGAGAGCAAGAAAGTTAAGTGTTGTCATCATCATCATAAATCCAACCTTCAATACCTGTCTGGACCTCCCCAGCCAAGGACACAACTTTTGCTTTCAGTAACGTCAGGGATTGGGTGAGAATATTGTACTGAATGTTTTTTTCTTTATCTGAATATAGAAACTGCTATGTAAATAATACTTGTTGTACTAATAAAGTTAGACTTTGATTTTAGGATACTGAGTTGTCTGTGTTCATATTTCACATTCCATTTAAGGGTTAATTGTGCTTTAACAATCCCTAGGCATTATCTGGTGGACAGTGGTGCTAACACCACAGTTTATCAGATCCAAATCAAAGCAAACCAAAAGAGTAAATTCAAATGGATGCAAGCCTCCCAACTGAAGTAGTGGAAGGGAGATGCCAATAAACCAGTGTAGTTAATCACAGTTGTAACTTAGCCTCAAGATATTTTTATTCTTCTGCAGATTTATCATAATACTGAACTCTTACGACCAGCCTATGATGAGAATGTCTGTGATATCCGTGGTCCTCCTGTTAGTGCTGACTATTTGCAGCATGCATATCAGAGGACTTTATTGGCTGTGGACTCAGCATCTTGGGGACTATTAATCCTCATGCACCAGAGGTTGTAGTAACTGAAAAGTGATGACAAGAGACCACCACCGTTCCTGGGTTTTGCTGTGTGGAGTGTGAGCCCAAGGGTATTGATTTCCATCCAAGACCTAGATGATGATGAATATGGAGTATCTCAAGCTAACATCTCCCATAGACAGAATGTTACTGTGGAGTGTTGCATGGATAAGGTGGAACACCTTGAGAAATTGCATGTGGAGTACTGGGTTTCCTTGATGCAGGGCAGTCCTGGCCCAAAAGGATTGTTCAAAATAGTATATTTGCACTTTACATTTTTTGGCCGCAAGAAATGGAATTGTGGTATGCTAGGACCAGACTTGCACTATTCCACTACAGAGTGTAAATATTAAGTATGACATCCACCCCAGAGATGCTACACTTCAGGAAAGCCCTAAGTGCAATATGTTAAATTGGAAAGTACCAGTCTTGATCCTTGCTGGTAAAAAGGTCATTGTTTATGTGCAATACAGGTTGTCACTGCTCAAGAATTCCACTGTGGACTATGAGATCGTGCAAAGTCACCTGGTGAGCCCTAATGGAGACATTTTCACTGTGCACTATAATTACATGCTTGAGAACGTGGCTAACAGAACTTGGCACAATCACACTTATGGCCAATACACATCACCTTATGCTGCTATCAATAACACCAATTGGACAATTGGATTTGTTGAAATAGAGATGTGGATGGACTTGGAAGGGTGGTGGGAAATAGCATGTGTGTTGGAAGAGAAAGTTTATTTCAGCAGTTATATAGTTAAAATGTGTTGTTATGTAAGTCTGTGTGAGGCATGCACAATAACAATCTCTCTCCAACTGGAAAAAAATGAACTTTTTACCCACTTGTTAGGCCTGGACTTAATTAGTGCCTAATTGAGCACATTCAATCAGCGGCTGTTCTAGTGGCCCAGCCCCAACTAGGGGTGATTTTTGGCCCCGGGACGCCTAACGGGTTAACCAGGGTGTAACTGGTCACCACCCAATTAACCCAGCAATTAATTAGAAAATGACTAATGATGACGCTTACACAAATATCTAACTGATACAAATTAATGGTTTATTATAAAACTAATAAGAACAGGTAAGTATCATATGCCATAGAACTACACAGGAACCCACTTAGTCCTAAAAGTCACTATAAATTCTAATTACCTATTAAATCCTATATTGCCTATACTTATCCTAATACCAATGCTATACAAAGCCTTACCCAACAATATCTAATTACAACAACGACAATAAGAGGACTAAACTTTATTATAAGGGACAGGGGAACTTTATTCAATTCAGCTCCGGTTGTTGGGGAAGAGGCAACTGCACCTCAGGCAGTGGCTTCTGATCTTTGTTGGACACTTGCCGAGAAGACCCCCAACAACCCAGAAGGTAAGAACAGGATAGGGTAATGCTTACTGATCAGAGCAGAGGGCCGCTATTTTACATGATAGACACACCCGGAGGGAAGAACCCGGGGAACCAACTCTTTCTGCTCTGGTGGCAGACAGAAGATCTCTCAGGGTAAGGGCCCCTAGGACCCATGGCAACTGGGCCCAGCACCGGGAACCTCTGTGGTTCACACAATTGATCGGTCACTCAGCCTCTCTGTGTCTCTCTCTATCCTTCCTGCCACCAAGCTCCCAGACTTCTTTCCTTCTCTCAGTCATGCCTCAGGCAAACCCCAATCACACACACCCAAGCTCAAGTGCGCCCAGTCACGCACTGAGCTGTCAGTCAAAATGAGTTTTTATACAGGTAGTGCACTCCACTCACAAGGGCATTTCACATGACCCTCAAAGGTGTGCATGGCACTTCAATCTCAGCTCTCTGCAGGTGGGTGACAACATCTAAACCAGAGGTGGGTCTGACAAAGGTCACAAGATGACCGACTTATGGTCAGCCAGAAGATCTTACAGTCTTGGCATGACTTCACGCCCTATTTTACTCTCAACACACCGACCCATTTAACCAGCATGGGCATGCATGGTGGATAAATATGAGTGGCAGGAAAGGTGTGTGTTCTGAAGTATAGGTGAGTGGCAGGGTTGACTGACAGTTGAATGTATCTTTTGAGGGACTGATCTGATTGATATGATTAACATTGAGTAACAGGTCCTTTGCCTCAGAGGACTAGATGAAGAAAGTGGAGAGACCGTGACCCACAGGATCCTGCACTTTGGCACTGTGAGTTCATTTGTGCGTGGCGATGTGTGTGTGCATGTGAGGATTTTGTGGAAGTGTGTTCAAGTATGTGTGAGGTGGCGTAGTGGAGTTTGGTTGGTGAACACATGTGAGAGTTTGTGGAATGTGTTTTGTCCATGTGCAGTTTTATGTGAGTTGGTACGTGGAGCTGTTTGGATTTGGTGTTGGTGAATTTGGGTGTTTTGTGATTTGGCTTGTGAGTGGTAGCAGATTGTAGATGATGGTATGGTGTAGCTGGTAGCTTTCTTCCATAGAGGAGGAGAGATATGGTTTGCTGAACCCCAGTCTCCCACAACCTTCTTTGATGATCTCCCTGTTTCAATTCTGGTTCAGATCATCTCTCCTGACTGTGACTTCAGATTGTTATCAGACTCTTTGACTGTTGACTTCATTCACTGTTTGCTGTTTAGATAATTGGTAATGTATAGATTGTATCTTTGTCTCCCCTGTGATTATATCTGTTCTAGTGTTATTATCATATCCCTTACATTCTGTTTGGTCCCTCATTGTTCTTTCAATAAATTCTTGTTTTATATTTTTAACTTTTAATATTGTTTCCGTGTGCGTGTGTGTGTGTGCACGCACGTGTGTTAACAACCTCAGCAAAAGTTAGGCTGGCAGCCCCATCTCTCAGTGTGCTGATGCCACATGGTGAGAGCCAGCCTAATACTAATCTAACCCTACTTGCTTATCACCCCAGTGAGTTTGAATCTTAAATTTGCCCCTGCTACACAGTTTGGCATCCCTGGGTGGGCAAGGAAAGGGTTAATTATTACTAAATAACAGGTGGTGAAATGAAGCTCTCTGTAGCTAAAGGAATGATTTCTGTATACGAAAAATGACATGGTACAGGAAGCACAAGTGAAATCAGTTCTGATTAAAGAGTGGATTGAGCTGCAGCTCATTTATCCATTGTGACCAAGATGGTGAGGCTTGAGAGCCATTGTTGCCAGCAGTGAAACCTGTTAAGATTTCATCTCTGCAGGGCTCTAGGGAGCTATTATCTGCCTGTATGGTGCCCATTCAGACGAAGGAAGTCATAAGGTCAGGTACTTGAGGACAAGCGGAGACAGTCCAAATGACCACCCCATTTACAAGTAAGCAGCTTTGTGCAATAGGGAAAAGGACTGGACCTTTAAGACAGATGGTTATAAGCTAGCTTACTCCTGTTGATGCTGCTAACCAGTACACTGTAACAGACATGACTGACAATGCAGGAGTGCATGGAGTCAAAGGACTTTTTGGCATTGCCAGTCTGTATTAGAAACAGGACTGCTCTAGATGTTGATGTAGTGAGAGATGCAATCCTTGATCTCCGTTTCCTTGGAAAGCTGGAAGTCATCCTCTTCCATGAGGAACACCAGCAAGTGAGCAAGCGCCCCAAGATGTACACTGATTGAAAGAAATTGCTATATCTTGCAGCAAGGTTATGTTTATGGGATAGAAACTTTTTTATATTTTAATGTACGTTCTTTTAAGGAAACTTTGGTGAACTATTAGGATGTGTCTTGGTGGTGGCCCTGCCAATTTAGAATTAGAGGAGATAATCAGATGGGCCATGAAGGGCCACAAAATAAATCAACAGAGCTTGTGTGAGTGGTGATGAGGCAGTATCAGTTATGAATTTTTGTCATGGTAATAGAGATAAGTTTATAGATTCGAATAAGACTACTGATGGCAGGACAACTGATGATGAGAGACCTAAAAGACAGAAAGAAGCTAATTGGAAGTGAGTGAGTAAATAAGGCCGCATATTGGGGCCTGGGACACAGGAGCCACTCAACTACATTGACTATTGCACAGTTAAAATCCTGAGTTCAAGAGGTCAATGGACTATTGCGCATGTGTGGTGTGAAAGTGGGTCATGTAATGAACTTTGGATGACTCTTAACAGTGAGATGTATAACTGAGCATGTGTGATGTGTGTAGTCTGCATGTGCAAGGAATGGAACCCACTCGAATGTTTGAGTGCAGAGAACAAAGCCCAAGTGACATGCGTGCAGCAAGGCTGAGTACTGTGTGCACCACCGGTATATAAACTGATGCTGACTGAGATTCTGGGTGTGCGTGACTGGGAGCACAGATGCTGTGAGAGATGTGTGGATTTTGATGGAAGAGATTTTGTGGATTTGGGGTGTTGTCATATGGTTGTTTGTTGTTGTTTGATTGTTGTGGTATGTAAGGAGAGCACTAGGGCTGAAGACCCAGTGTAAGTAGAGCAGCAAAGTGAGCTGCTGGATCACATCGGTTCCCCCTACCACTTATCTTCACACAGCACCGATCAGGCTTGCACCCCAGAATTCCCCCCGGGTGCGCTTGGCACAATAAGCAAGCAGCTCACAGGGCTCTGTGGTAATTATCACCCTTCCTTGAAGGGCAGTGGCGAAGGGAGGTAGGGGCTCAGGAACCCCTCATTGTTTTATTTCACAAGGAAAAGCAAGGAGACAATGAGAGGACCAAAAGCCTATTTCCAAAGAAAGAAGCTTTTGTTTGTAGCTGCAGGTCTAGAAGTACCTCTGACAGGGAGGGCCAATGGCTTTCATTTTGACACCTGTGCTTTCAAGGAGCCATTGATAGCTGGGTTCCACCCTTGAGTGCAAATGTATTTGGGAGGAGGGGCCGTGAAGGTGTAAGCTGAGAAATTGCAGAAGCATAGTTGGTATCAAGGAGCCGTATGATGTTTTCTGACCTTTGTGTGCCCCTCAGCCCTGCACTGGGGATGGAAAAGTACTAAGACTGGGTTTGAAAGATGATGGAGCTGTACACAGTGAGTCCTGGCCTGGTCATGCATGCGTAAGATGGCTAGAGGTTAGAAGTCCCTGGAACCTGTAAACTTCTGACCTTGATGATGCTATGACCTACTTTTGAGCTATGAGCACGCGCAGTTTGGTATGATTATGTAACCACAGTGGCGGGAAAGTTATGGTAATGAGCTGTGTGGTGATAACAGGTATGAGTCGTCCATTTGAAATAAGTCATTGATTGATGGAGCCATCTGAGTGATGATTGGATAAGTGTATGATTGACAGGTGGTGTGAGGTAGCCAATACAAAACTTATGCGAGTCATTATCTCAGTGCATGGCTGAGTGCATGACTGAGGGTGCGATTCGGTGCGCCTGGCGATGTGTGTCTGAGACTGCATGACTGACATGATTGGGTTTGTGACTGGAATCTGTTAGACAGCACGATTGAGAGTTGGGTGTTTTTGCCTGCGAGAGGGGACAGTGTTGACTGAGAGCACAGGGTATCCGTGATATGGTCCTTGCTATCTGTTAAGTCATCTATGTGCTGTACCTGTCCTACCATTGCCAGAAGGGTAAAGTATTACCCACCCTTCTCCTGAGGTGCCTAGTACCCATTGTGAGGGGAACAGCTTAGAAATAGATTTTAGTGAGAAGGAAAAAAGACAGTGGTAGCGCAAACGCAGAAATAGAAGTGTCAGGTTTGACAGCAACTCCACTGCAAGTGAGAAGTTTAGGAAGCAAAATACTGAAGAGCAATTCCGAGTGAGTGTAATCACTGCATGGGAGCATAAGCCTGAAGAGGAACAAGATTCAAGCCCAAGTGTGGGGAAGGACCAGAGGCAGAAAGAGATCGTGATCGTGGTTACAGAGGTTCCCAGGAGGCAAAAAGAGTTTCGCTCAGTGAGGAATGACTTGAGGGACTCAGTATGAAAAGAGCTGCTCAGGTATACAGATAAAGAGGGTATCAATGGCCTCCTTACAATGAAGTTATTGGAACTGTTGGTGAAATACAAGACGGAGCGAGCGAGCACAGCAAAAGCTAAAGGAGAAGAGTTACCAACTCTGCTGATCATGGCGGGAGATTTAGACTGAGACAGCCCAGCATTTCCATCGTCCCTGGAAGATGAAATTACGGCACTGTTGGACTATAAGTGGGGACGACAGACTGTGGATCTTAAATTCAGTGATATCAGTAAGAGAGCACTGTGACATAAACAAAATATGCTAGTACTACTTTTAGTTTGGTGAGTATGGAGGGACAGTCATTTTGCTACTAAATTGGGCAAAATTTGTGCCCAAGTTAGTGGCATTGGGCACAAATGCCACATTGGGCACAAATTTAGTAGCCCATTGTGCCCACAAGATTTAGTGGCAATTGGGTGCCCAATTATTCAAAATTAAATTGGAATCTTTACTTGATGATGTCATAAAACAAAATATTTGGTTCAGTAATCACCCATGCATACACAACTGAGTTTCAAAAAAGAGGGCTTCCGCAAGCGCACATGCTATTTATATTGGAAAACAACCTTGCCACGCAAGCAGCCATCCATCGCATGGTTAGCGCCAACATTCCAAATTCAGAAAGAGACCTAATTTTATACAATAGTGAAAAAATACATGATACATGGACTCTGTGTACTTTCAACAGTAATTCACCATGCATGAGTGAGGGAAAGTGTACCAAAGATTTTCCCAAGCATTTCAACAAGAAACAAGATCCTTTATATAAAAGCCAAACACGTACAACCCAAGTAGGCAACCACAGAAGACATTCATTACATCATTCCACACAATATCTTTTGTTAAAATACATAGCTCATATCAATGCTGAAGTATGTACATCAATAAAATCCATCAAATATAGCTTTAAATACATTTACAAAGGATATGACTACGCCAATATTAAAATAGTAAATAATCAACATCTACAACATGACAAGATAGCCAAATACCTCTATGTAAGGTATGTGACACCACCAGAAGCTATGTGGAGATTGCTGGAAAACCATACGCACAATAGATCTCATGCAATCATTAGATTAGCAGTTCATTTGCCACTGCAACTGTCAGTATATTTTCAACCAGGACATGAACATGAGACCATCAATCACACAGACATTTAAAAAATGACTTTAAATGCTTGGTTTACATTAAATCAAAATTGCCCCGAAGCACAATTGTATTTATATAGCAAAATTCCATATTGTGGCCTGGTGAGGGGCTAGGGGCAGAGTCAGTGCAGAGTTGGGGAACTGATTGGCAACCGCTCAGATGAGGGTTGTGGTAGAGACCCAAAAGCCTGAGCCAGGGCCGCTCAAGGAATGTAGAGTCCCCCTATGGGGTTGCTAAAGGGAACAGGGCAGGGTGTATGAGGCCTAAGGTGGGTGGTATGAGAGGCCTGGTGAGAGCAGGCGGAATGCAAGAGGCCCCAGCGAGGCGGGGGGCAGAGTGAATGTGGCTCAGAACAGGGCAGTGCGTAAGAGGCTGAACTATGCGTGGGCACAGAATTTGACCAGGCATGTATGTATCACTCTTTAACAGTGGGCACTTGAAGGGCAGCTTCTCACCTGATAATTATAATAAGGCGTAGCAAGTGAGCAAGGCAGGCATTTGCCCATAGACAGGGGGAGGGCCGGTATTGGGATTGGGAGCTTGCCCCTGTCCCACATATCATTATGTATTTCATTAAGGTGTTTGGAGAAGATAAAGAGGCAGAAACAGCATTCTCCCCAGGATGCATTCAGTGAGTCCAAATGATATAGAAAGAATTTGTTTAAGAGTGATACTACTGCGTGTCTGTGGAGCAACCAGTTTTGAACCATTACATACTGTTACCAATGTCCTCTGTAATACATTTCAAGAAGCAACATGAAGACAAAATTTGCTGGCCAATGATAAAGAATGGGACCAATGTCTGGAGGAAACAGCTGGAATTCAAATGCCCAGACAGTTGAGGCAAAAGTTTGTATTCGTTTGCATATTTTGTAAACCATCTAATGCATTGCAACTATGGGAACAATTTATGGAAGGCATGACAGAGGACCACAGCAGACATCATGATAACAAAGTGTTAGTACAAAAAGCATTGCTGGATAGACAAGCATCGTCGATGGTTCATGGAATGAATTGTAGTTCTTTTGATCTTCCTGATCCACGCATGATTGAACAAAATAATGACACCCTTTACGACATCGATGAAGAATTTGCAGAAGCGGATCAACGAATTAGAAACCTCAATGTGCAACAGAAATATGCCTTCAATCAAATTGTTAATACTATAAATGGAGACAATGCAAATCGCTGCTTTTATTTGGATAGACCTGGAGGATCTGGGAAAACTTACTTATATAACATCTTAATTTGCTATATTAGAGGAATTGGGAAAATTGTTCTCCCTTTTGCTACAACAGGAATAGCTACTCTTCTTTTAAAAGGAGGAAAAACAATACACAGTGGCTTCAAATGACTGATCCCAATAATTGAAACATCTGCTTCAAATATGATTTTACATTCAACTGAAGCTGACACACTGAAAAATGCCACATTAATAATTGATGAAGCCACTATGATGCACAATCATGCACTTAGATGCATTGATTTATTGTTAAAAGAAATTATGCAAAATGATATGCCATTTGGAGGAAAAATAATTTTATTAGGTGGAGTCTTCATACAAACATTACCAGTGGCAGTAAGATGTACAAGAATGGAGTCAACTGAGGCTGTTAGAGATGGATCATCAGCTCATTCAGACAAAATATTCAGACACCTGAATAGATATGTGCAATATGATCAGAGGGCAAGAGTTCTAGAACTGATGAACTTGTCACCTCGATGACATCATTGACTCATTTTTGATAGAGAGGCATGTGCAATGGCCTCCATGGCCTAACAGAGTGATGTGTGCAAACACACAAGTGGTGGGTGAAGACTCTTGGGTACTGCATGCACGCCACAATGATTGATGGGGAGAGATGACTGACAGATGGGAAGATTGAAGGACAATTTATAAGGGAATCCTGAGAGGATTGAGAGAGAGAGAGAGGATGTGTGTGGAGTGTGGGTGCACAAGTGTATGGGCACATACATGTGATGTGGCAGTGAAGTGCATGGTGAGAGTGAGGATAGTAATCATGGGAGAGTGTGGAGTTTGTGGATGTTAGGTCATTTGGTCATGGGTAAAGAATCTGTAAACTCAGTCAGAATCCCTGTCACCGCTGTGACTGAGATTCATAGAGTGAGCCTGTTGCTGCAATATACTGTCCTTTGGCAGGTTCTCTATAAGTGTTATACTTCTGGTCACAGTTAAATGCCAGTGTTGTCTATGATTATATAGGTGTTTGTGTTTGTGGAGTTGTTGTTTGTTAATGTTATGATTACAGTTCCAATACAAATTTCTGTTGAATGTTGATTGATCTCCGTGTATTTATAAAGGTTGGATGGGGACTGGCCATAATCCAATGTCCAATCTGTAACCCTAAAACCCGCCACCTTCAAAGACTTAAGCGAAAGGGCCTAGACTCTGAGAGAGGACTAACAACCCTCTGGCCCCTTGTTGTTATATTGTAGGGTCCTGGTATTAAGGCGTTGCGGCCAGCCTTTCAAGGCATGCATAAAAAGTAATAATTTGTGGTCACATTTCACCAAATCAAATTATCACAAAATATGCAAACTGAAGGACATCAGTTCAATGAATGGACTCTCAGAATTGGTGAAGGAACAATGTTGAATGGTTATAGGTTGCTGTCACAGGCGGGGTCCTACAGGAGGGCCATGATCTCCTCAAGGCCCCTTCCCGTGACAAGTTGGCCCAAGGGCCCCCTCAGTTTCTCGCCCGCCACGTCTTTGATGTTGAAATATGTTAGGGAGGCTGCCTTTTCCGCCCTCTTGGGCACATCTTGCTGTAGTCTCTGCCCTGTGGACTCCCGGACCCCTCATGGGTCCTGCTCTACAAATGGGTGCTTCCGGGGCACCCTAGCCTTAGGGGCTATGCGTGGCTCCAACCACCCCTTTCACCACGCCCCAAGCCTCGCAGCTGAAATGGACGTTGTCCTGACCAGGTCTACAATCCCTCTGGCGCTTGGGCCCTCCATGGCCCTGTCTCTCTCCGCACCCTCTCTCTGGGGCCTTCTCCACAATGCTGCCCCTCTTCAGTTTTGCCGCCCTCCTCTGGGGCCTTCACTATAGCGCCGCCCTCTCTCTGGGGCCTTCTCTATAGTGCTGCCCTCTCACAGGGCCTTCACTATCGCGCCGCCCTTCTCTCGGGCCTCCTCTGTAAAGCCACCCCTTCTCTGGGGCTCCTCTGCAGTGCCGCCCTCTCCCTGGGGCCTTCTCTGTAAAGCCGCCCCCTCTCTTGGGGGCTCCTTAGTAGTACTGTCCCCTCTCCGGGGTTCACCGCAATGCTACGCCCTTCCTCAGGGTTCACCGCAATGCTGCTCCCTTCTCCGGGGCCTTCTCAGTACTGCTGCCCCCTCCTGGGACTCTCCGTGTCCACCCTGGGCCTTCTCAATCAACCCGCCCTCTCTCGGGGCTCTCCTATAATGCCGCCCTCTCTCGGGGCTCACCAGCAAGCTGTCCCCTTCTCTGGGGCTCGCCACGCCCGCACTAGGGCTTCTCAACTGCCCCTCTCTGGGGCTGGGGTCTATGCACCTGTGGAATCAGAAAAACTATATGCCTTAAACTTTGACTATTTTAGTTATAAGATGACATAACCGCTTTGTGGAGAGTTGCTGGCTCTGTATAGTAGAACAGATAAGAGAAAGTGTTTGTTCTTTGTAACTCCTCTGCAACTGCTTCGCTCACCGCGGCCTTGAAGATAGCAAAAAGTATGTACAACTCTGATTTGCAGGTGCAAGAAGGGGGTTTGTGAACTAACCTCGCCTCCCCCATTAGTTCCCATCCTGATTACAGCAAAGAAATAATGAAGTAATATTATAGCCATTTTCATGCTAATTTCACTATATGATCACGTGAGTTGTAAGCAACTGTTAAAAAGTATATAAGCCTCCTGATTTTGCTCTTGGGGGGGGACCCCTTCCAAGTGCTTGGGAAATCCATGTCACTTTGGAATCCCCCCTACAGCTGTAGTTTCTTTTTAAATAAAAGCTTCTGCTGACCTGACCCAAAAGTATGCTGCGTGTGTTTCCACGACAACAGTTTAGAGCAACATCATCCTACACGTGAATTAGGCCTGGGTGAAGCGGCTAGTATTCGCTTTAGATTCAGATTCGGCTGATTCGGGGGATGGTGATTTGATTCGTTGATTCAAGTCACCGTCCTGAATCAGCCTGGCCCATCCCCCCCAGCCTGGCAACGGCTG
>NW_005842977.1:484484-488174 GCF_000455745.1 Alligator sinensis | reverse complement strand
TTTCTGGTGCTGGTTATGTTTGTTGTTAAAATTCTTTGTCCCTCCTGTATCTAAAAATGGCACTGATATCCTTATATATCACACTTGGGTATCTCAGTATCACCCAAGGGGGGTGGGAGAAAAATTTGTACTTGCAGATCTCCCGTACGGTGGCTCAAGCTGGAAATAAAAGTGACTGCTGGATATGCTCTCACAGCCCAGCGCACCTACAACAAGGAATCCCAATGATCGGAGTACCAATATCCCTCCGGCAATGGGGAACAATAAACGGCGGCTTCGTTAGACACTACTCGTTAGCTGCCCATCGGTCCGCTCCTAAAGAATGGAGGGCCGCCCCTGCTAACTGGATAATCTCCCCAAGAGTAGAGGCGCCTTTCTGTTACAGATCCAACAACACCGGAGCTTATAATAAAGCCACACCTGTAGGACACTACCCTCATTGCCTAACTACTCTAGATTATAGCCCCAATAGCACCAGTGGAATCCTGTTGGGTAATGTACCCTCTCTCAATTGTACAGGATTCATGGTCTACAACTTTTCTAAGGAACCTCATGTTGCTCTCATTGCAAACAGATCGGAATTTTACATTGACTCCAATTTTACTTCTTGTAATATATCTCGGTCCAGCAGGATAACAGCTGAACGTGGTCCGTCCTATACGATGCATATTAATCGAAAGTGCCGGATATGGCACAACACCTGTCGAGATTTGAGTACCCTTTCTGCCCCAGGCCTTTACTGGCTCTGCGGAAACAGGGCTCATAAAATCTTGCCCTGGAATTGGGTGGGGGCATGCACTCTTGGACGTGTTATCCCTGGTTTTGAAATGCATAGTACAATATATCTGGAACAAGTAAAAAATTTCAACCATCACATGAAAAGGGCGGTTAACCCCTTAGCTACCAGAAACACAGGGTTCCATCAATTTGTGAGAACCTTCATACCGTGGCTTGGAGTAAGAGAATTGGAACTAGCCATAATTAACATTTCAGCCACAATGGAAGCTATGGGAAATGCCACTGCGGATGCAATTCAGGCTCTGCAAGAAGAGATCTCCCAGATCTCACAAGTAACTATACAACACCGCGTAGCCCTAGATTACCTATTGGTATCCCAGGGAGGAGTATGTGCCTTAGTAAACTCCACCTGTTGTGTCTATGTCAATCAGGACATGCGAATTGAAACTGACATTCGTAAAATCCGAAGTCAGTTAAGGGTCTTACATCAAGTGGCCTCAGAAAATACTGACTGGGGTCTAAAAGAAATGTGGTCTTGGCTAACCTCCTGGCTCCCAGATTCCGGGGCCCTTGGCAAGAAAATCCTGTATGGAATATTGTTTGTCTTGATAGTTCTGATAATGTTTTATGTCTTAGTGCAACTGATCCTCTGCTGCGTGAAAGCCAGCAGGAGAAGCTTTAGCAAGGCAAGAAAACCCACAGCAGAGTCTAGAATAATGGTGTTACAAAAGTGTGAGCAGATTGAAAGAAAACATGAAAGGCTGCATGATGAAATAGAGGGGCTCATGAGAATAAAAATTTAAGGGTAAAGTGAGACTAAATAGTCTCAAAGGGGGGGGAACTGTGGAATCAGAAAAAATATATGCCTTAAACTTTGACTATTTTAGTTATAAGATGACATAACCGCTTTGTGGAGAATTGCTGGCTCTGTATAGTAGAACAGATAAGAGAAAGTGTTTGTTCTTTGTAACTCCTCTGCAACTGCTTCGCTCACCGCGGCCTTGAAGATAGCAAAAAGTATGTACAACTCTGATTTGCAGGTGCAAGAAGGAGGTTTGTGAACTAACCTCGCCTCCCCCATTAGTTCCCATCCTGATTACAGCAAAGAAATAATGAAGTAATATTATAGCCGCTTTTCATGCTAATTTCACTATATGATCACGTGAGTTGTAAGCAACTGTTAAAAAGTATATAAGCCTCCTGATTTTGCTCTTGGGGGGGGACCCCTTCCAAGTGCTTGGGAAATCCATGTCACTTTGGAATCCCCCCTACAGCTGTAGTTTCTTTTGAATAAAAGCTTCTGCTGACCTGACCCAAAAGTATGCTGCGTGTGTTTCCACGACACACCCCGTACGTAGCACCCTTACTGGCGCTGGGGTCCTCAGGCTGCTGTGGGTCCCCTATGAGGCCTCCTCCAACCCCTAATAGCCTCACCCAAACCACCGGTGATAAACGGCAACACAAAATACAAGCCAACCGGCTATAACTTAAACAGAAGCCGCCTGGCCATAACAATGCTTAAGCCTACCAGGAAATACTCTATCCCTTCCATAAGCAAACTCCTTTCTCTTTGGCAGCTGGCAGGTAACTGCTAGCCTGGCCTCAGCCCCTGGGCTTTATAAGGACCAGGCCCTGCCCCTTCCGGTCAGCTGACCTTCCCTGGTTGCCCCGGCAACCCGCAGCTGGGCTCCTTATTCCCTCCTCAGTTTCTCCTCCTTAGGAGCAGGGCACCTAAGTGCTCTGCGACAGTTGCCACCAGATGTAACTGAAATACTGGAAAACTTTACTTAGATGGAGCCCATTGTCAAAGCAGTTTACAGGAAACGTATTGAAGTGGAAAACTTGGATTCCTTTGAGAAGAAAATTATCATAACTCCTAAGAATAAACACATCATGGCACTGAATAATGAAATTATAACCTTGATGCCTGGTGAAATTAAAAAATACTACAGCACAGATTCAACGACGATGGATGATTCTGAAAATCAAGCTACTTATCCCATTGAATTTTTAAATGCTCATACACCATCAGGGCTACCACCGCATAAATTGCAGTTGAAAATTGGTGCTGTTATGTTAGTCAGAAATATGAATCCAAAAAAGGGATTGTGCAAGGGAACCCAACTGATGATAAGAGGATTACACCAAAATTTCCTAGATGCTGAAATAATTACAGGTACTAATATAGTAGAACGTGTCATCATACCTAGGATTGATTTGGCTCTATCAGACACACAACTACCTTTCATTCTGAAAAGGAGACATTTTCCCATAATAACAGCATTTGCAATAACAATTAATAAATCACAAGGACAAACGTTTGGGACTCTGCTTACCAGAACCAGTGTTTTCCCATGGACAATTATATGTGGACCTAACAAGAACCAGGAATGAAAACATCTTAAAATATATATATTTCACCGGTGGAAAACAAATAAGGAAATCTAAACAGTGACAAGAAAATATTCACTGAAAGCATAGACTTTAAGGAGATATTTGGTGGTAATTGATTCTGTCACAACCCAAAGTTGTGGATTTCTTGATTGTGTGTGCTTCGGCACCGCTAAATTATGTTCCCGCCGAATTGCAGCTCTTTTGCACGGTGGAGTGTTCTGTTGTTATAGAGAACCCGCGTGCAGAAAAGTGTTTCCCACCGTTTTGTAGCCTTCTTTGCATTGTGCATTTCTCTTGCATTATAGTGATGCACGCTGCAAAGGAGTTCCCGCCATTTGTATTAAGATTTGAGCCACATTATTGGCCGGTCTTAATTTAGGCACACGTGGCGGCTAGCTATTGGCTTGCTAGCCGTACAAAAGGCTTGGGTGGTTTCCGCCCAAGTTGGAGAGAAAGACGGAAAGAGAGACAGAGAGAGAGATGGAGAGATGGATCTCTAAGTGCTGTGGGTCCTTTCGAACCCAGCGCGTCTTTCTTAAGAAGGCGATAGAGGCTCCA
>NW_005842977.1:481720-481962 GCF_000455745.1 Alligator sinensis | reverse complement strand
CCGGTCTTAATTTAGGCACAGGTGGCGGCTAGCTATTGGCTTGCTAGCCGTACAAAAGGCTTGGGTGGTTTCTGCCCAAGTTGGAGAGAAAGACGGAAAGAGAGACGGAGAGAGAGATGGAGAGACGGATCTCTAAGCGCTGTGGGTCCTTTCGAACCCAGCGCGTCTTTCTTAAGAAGGCGATAGAGGCTCCACTTGCCCAACCCCCGGAGCCTCGCAAAATCCCGGGCACCACTTCCCGC
>NW_005842977.1:477743-481440 GCF_000455745.1 Alligator sinensis | reverse complement strand
GCCCGCGTGCACACAGACGGGCCCGGCTCGCACCCGGCGAGGACGGGACCGGGAGCCGGCCCGCACAGATTCCTGCCACACCATCTGGATGCTTAACCAAACTGTGAGCAACCCAAAGGCAGATTGGGTAACCAGCCCCAAAGGGGTACTGGGTCACAGAATGAGGAAGGGATTGTTCAGCCTATTTTATTTAAGTTTTACATATATTTAATTTACTGAATAAATATAAAAAGTAAAATCTGTTTGCTTTTGTTATTTGAAATTCATCCATCATCCTTGATGGGCAATTCACTAGTATATATAATAATGATATCTTTACTGGTATATGTATATATAATAGTGATTGTGCTGTTTTTTATCTGGTGAGGATAGTGAGCCCCATTAGGCTCGTCTATTTACATGAAGCACTCTGTCACCCTTCCAGCCCTGGCTGCCTTTCTTTTAGTATTGAACATGGAGAATTCTCAAGAGATTTCTGACGCAGTAGGTCTTTTTCTAAAGGTAAACAACCATCTTCACACTGCTGATAAATTCTTACACTTTTGGTAAGATTACTGTTTTGGTAAGATTACTTCCGATCATGCTCTTTGGGTATCCTGAGTTCTGCTGACTGGCTAATCCTTTTAAAAGAACAAATGAGATTTTTGAAGCATCTGAGGTATATTGAACATGTAAAGAACAATAAGCAGCTCTCAAATCTTTTAAATATAAGGGTGAGTTGGGCAACTGGTTTTGCAAAAAGTTTTAAAGACACATCTTGTTCTTACATACACATTATTCAACAGGAGACTTTTCCCATTTTGGCGATTACCTTTTCCATTTTCTCTAAAAAGGAAAAAACATAATTACATACTTTTTATATCCATGTTTCCTGTTTCTTAATTTGGTAATACAAAATATACATACATATCACTACCATATGCCTATAGCAAAATAACTGTTTACAAGTGAAATGCAATATAACTTTGCATTTTATCATTTAAATACATGTGGATTACTAACTCACTACTCACTCTTTAGTCCATGTGCTTGTATAATGTTGGAATGTAATCTCATGGCATATTATCCCACAATGGTTCAGGTACACATTACTCATTAGAACAGGATTTTGCGGGGTCCCCTGCCTGCTCGGGGTCTTGGTCCAGGGGGGTGGGTGCCCTGTTACCTAATAATAAGAAAGACTGAATTCATTTGTATGCATCTCGTAAGGACAATGAGCTCTGCCTTTTGAAATATGTCCATTAAACATGCTCTGCACAGTCAAGCCAAGTTTGAAAAAAAAAATGTATTAATGCAAATGGGCTTAGGGGCCCCTGTCTGTTGAGTGTCCTGAAGCAGGGTAGGTGGCCTTGGTCAATAATGATAATGGATAATCATAGCTGCTACTGTAAAGAGTATTAAAAGTTAATATTGGATGAATGCATGAGTGACTGAGTGAATATTCAAGCATATACTGTCTGCTGAAGAAGCAGCCTTTAGAACAGGATGATAAGAAGAACAAACAACAAACAACCTACAAGAAGATAAGGAGCAAGAACAAACACCCTATCTCAAGATGTTGTGAAGCAACTCCTCGCCATCTGTATGCCTAAGCCATGGCATATATGACTGAAGGACTGTGAGTTTTGATAAAGTCAACTCAGCAACTGAGCAACTCAGCTCAACAACAAAGTGATTGGCTGAGTGGGTTGTCAGGGGCACAACAGTCTGCCTGGATTAAGTATAAGAGGACAGTGGAGACCAGGCCCCAACGATGCTGTATGCCATCCACATCACATTGGGAGAACCTGCCAGGGTCCCTCCCGGAAGATCATCAGGTCCAGAGTCACTGTGACTGGCCATTGTCACTGAACCTGAGCACCAGTGGATTGGCCTCTGTGTGTGTGCGAGTCTGAACGGTTTTAGGTAAGAGCATTACTTTTCCCCACTTGATCTATGTGTGTCACTCAATAAAGATTGATTGCCGAACCCGTGCATTGGTCTTTTGTCCAACACTACCTGTTGAAATGTGAATACAGCATGTTTTCTCTGAGCAACAACAGCATGGCACAATGCGGGGTGGGGGGGGCAGAGGCAGATTAAGATTCCTTGGGGCACTGGGATCTCCATCCTACTGTGCCCCCCACGCACACCATGCCCAGGACAGCTGCTCCCTCCCCCCTGTTGGGGACCCCCAACCGCCAGCTGCTCCCCCCCACCCAGCCAGGGGCCCCCACACCGTGCCCTGCCTGCACAAAGCTGTGGGAACAGGGGAGCCGGGCAGTAGTGCAGGACAACAGGATAAGCAACCTCTGTCCAGCCGGGGCAAAAAATAAAAGGCAGCAGCAATCCGAAACGGCTTTTAGTGGACAAGGAGTGAACTACAAAAAAAAACTGCAATTCCATCTGGTGGACAAGGAGGCTCATTACATGTCTTTGACTGCCTTTGTGTTTGTATGCAATGAATCCATGGATGTGGCACTTGAATTCCCAGTGAGCCAAATTAAACTGTATCTGAAGAGTGTTGGTTTAATGCACAAGAAATACTTTTAAAGTGTAGGGACATCCCACTGGTGCAAACAGACACACTGTTGCAGTGCACGAAAGGGCAAAAATTGTGGCGTGTACATAAGCCTGAGATGGATAGAGTTACCAAAGGATAAAGTATTGCCCAGTGTGAAAACATTGGCTTCTGGAAAGCTGGTGGCTCCAATGGCACCTTTAAGGACCAAGGAAATAGTGCAACCAGGGCCACAAGGAGAGTTTGCAATGAAGACAACCATAGTTGCTTTAATAGCTGAGCAGCTTTGTGCTACAGGAAAAAGAATAGGACCATTTAAAAAGGAAACAGCAATTTCTTGGTTAGCTGAGGTGGCTCTCACAAATGAAGGGTCAGGATATACTGTTGTGATAAACTAGATATTGCACAAGAGTGCATGCATAGCATGACTTTGCAACTTTGCCTGTAGAAATCAAAAACTGCAAGGTACAGAATAGTGCTGAGAGATGAAATTATGAAGTTGTTTTTTCCAAGTGAATCAGCACTGACAAAGAAAGACAAGCTGCAGGTGAGAGGCCAGAGGCTTACTTGCAGTGAAAAAAGCTATTATTCATTGTTGCTGGTTTGGCACAACCCTTGAGGGGAAACCCAAACAACTTTGATTTTGACACGAGAGCTTTTAAAGGAGCCATTGGTGCACAGCTTTAATTCAAGACTAAGAGTATATTTAGGAGGAGGAGAAGTTGATGCTTCATTATAAGAGATTACATATTAGGCTACGCAGGGATTTGAGCTAGGGAGCAGTCATGATATTGATTGCTGGAAGGCAGGAAAGATTGAAATGGTATTGGCTAAGGCTGGAGATGAATGTTTTAAGAGAAAGAAGAGAGATAGCAGTGACATAAGCATGGTGAGAGAACTGTTCAATTCAACAGTGGATTTATAGCCCATAGAACAGAACAGGGAAAAGCAATCCTGAGTGAGCTTAATAACAGAACAGGAGCGCAAGTCCGAGAAGGGACAAGGCCCAGGTACGAATTCAAGGGAAGATCAAGGGCAAAGAAGGGACTGTTTCTCTAGAGATCCCCAGGAGGGGAATAATTGGAGACAGAAAGAAACTCATTCTGTTAGGAATGAGATGAGAGACTCAGTATGGAGGAAGCTTCTTAGCTATACAGATAGGGAAGCAATAGATGGTTTACCCACAATGAAGTTGTT